>NC_058413.1:42763846-42863677 GCF_002201575.2 Neomonachus schauinslandi
GGGGGGGGGGGCCGGCAGTGGTGGTGAGGAGTGAGAGAAGAATCCTGGGTTCCAGTATTAGTAAAGTGTCACCTGAAAGGTTAAACTACACATACTTAGGTCCTTTGTGGGGAGGGACAATCTGAATGTATTTAAATCTGTAGGTTATTTAATTAAGGTATTGGAACCTTTTGTTTTTGGGAAATAGTTTTAGAAACTGCTAAGATAACAATAATTGCTGTTTTTAAAAATGATTCTCTAGAATTCATTTGTTAAAGAAACACCTCCTTTATGAATAGTACTGTACTAGATAAAAGAAGTAAAGGAGGCGTGTATGGATGAGAAACACACACACATATATATATACATAGAGAAAAAGTGAGCTTTGAGTCAGCTTAAGCGTCTGTCTCTTGCTCTGTCATTTATTGGTTGTGAGAACACTGCCAGAATATTCAGCTTCACTGAGTCTCAATTTAATCATCAGCAAAATGGATGGGATCACCCATTGTTTATAATCCTTTAAATTACGGGAATGTTCTTAGCACTGTGTCACATAGTATGTACTCAGTTAATGATGGCTATTAGTATAAGTGTCTGTGTATAATTATGTAACACATTTAAATGCAAAGGGAATTTGGAATTGGGGAAAAGTCAATTTGGGAAGAATTGATAAAAGGACTGTATAGGCTTTGTGGGAGGGAGAGAGAATGCATCTTATGTGAGTATGGGGGAAGATACATGCTAGTTTGGAGAGAGAGAAGGCAGGCAGGGAGGGGAGTGGGAGAGGCAGATGAGTTGGAGCCAGTGAAAGGGGGCTCTGACTCCAAGGAGACCTGCAGAGGTAGAAGCCAGTCCACCTGGATGGAGTCTCAACTCTGCCACTTGCTGCATGTATAACGTTAGATAAATTACCTAAACTCTCAGTACCTCAGTTTTCCCCATCTGTAATCTGGGGAAATTGAAAGTACCCCGCATACTCTTGTGGTGAAAATTAAATGAGTTGACCTATGTCAAGAGCTTAAAACAATGCCTGGTGCATAATAAGTCTACAGACATTATTATTGTGAGATTGATCTTATACTGTGGATCTAAAGTGACTATTTATCATCTACACTTAATAGAGCCACTATTTATTGTCTGACTCTTGGGAAATTAAAATTCATTCTGCTGTGATTGTCTAGCAGTAGTAATTGGAGGGCGAGGAGATGGCAGCAGGATAATAATCTTAAGTGGAAGTCCGTTCTCGTAGGAGATCAGGATGACACAAATTGGTTTTATTTACTTTTTAAGTCTGAAATGACACTTTTTGGTGTTCAGTATATATTTTTCTATTATATAATCTTGAGCAGAAAAAATATGGTAAATTGGTGAATGGAGAATTTAAAAACAACTTTGTCTTTAGCCTTGACTTTCTTTAACCTTAGATGTACTTGGGACCTATGCATATGAAGAGCTGCAAAATAGGAAATTAAGGCAATAATTACTTAATTGAGGTGCCTTTTCCTCTTTAAAAATGAATTTAGCAAATTATAAAGTGTATAAAAATGTAAAATATGTGGAGTTAATCTTTCTATTCATAGTTTTTTGAAAAGTGTTTTTAAGTTTTGTTGATAAATAGAATACCTAAATGAGAGTAAACTGTAATTAGGAAATGATCTTAACATTATACAAAGTGAAATGGAGAGTGTTTTGCATATCTGGATTCTGGTCTCCCTACTCAGGTGATGTTGAGGAATCTCTTAATCAATCTTTTCAAGGCTTCAGTTTTTTTTTTTTTTTAAAGATTTTATTTATTTATTTGACAGAGAGAG
Organism: Neomonachus schauinslandi; assembly: GCF_002201575.2. NCBI lineage: Eukaryota > Metazoa > Chordata > Mammalia > Carnivora > Phocidae > Neomonachus > Neomonachus schauinslandi. The sequence goes on from NC_058413.1 coordinate 42,765,637, forward strand.
AGAGCACAAGCAGGCAGAGAGGCAGGGAGAGGGAGAGGGAGAAGCAGACTCCCCACTGAGCAGGGAGCCTGATGCGGGGCTTGATCCCAGGACCCTGGGATCATGACCTGAGGTGAAGGCAGGCACATAACTGACTGAGCCACTCAGGCCCCCCCCCCCCCTTTTTTTTCTCCATGAAATGTTGAGTTTGGGTGAACAAATTTCTGCGCCTTTGAAACTCTAGGTTCTTTCTTATTTAGTTAACTAGCTGTGTGTCTTTAGTCAAGTTTCTTGGGTTCTCCAAGCCTCAGTTTCCCTATATGAAAAGGGAGACTAATAGTATCTTTAGGGTTTTTGGAATAAATACAATAATGCATGCAAATCATTTGGCACAGTGCCATCTACAGAGTAAGTTGATAATAATTGTTACCTGGTTTTATTTGCTGCTATTACTATCTTGTTCTTCCAAAACAAAATTTGTAATTTCTTCATTTTTCCTTGACACATAATCTGGTCTATTAAGTCTTCAGCAGCCCCCGCCTCCCACCCCAGCCTCAAACTCCCCTCTTCACATTGTGTGGTCTTTAGGTGATAAATGTTTTTTTTTTTTTTTAAAGATTTTATTTATTTATTTGAGAGAGAGAATGAGACAGAGCACATGAGAGGGGGGAGGGTCAGAGGGAGAAGCAGAATCCCTGCAGAGCAGGGAGCCCGATGCGGGACTCGATCCAGGGACTCCAGGATCATGACCTGAGTCGAAGGCAGTCGCTTAACCAACTGAGCCACCCAGGCGCCCCAGGTGATAAATGTTGATACCGTTTTGAGTTGGGGAAACTTATCAGTTGCAAGTTGATTTTTAGGAAATTTGAAGTAATTATTGGGGTTTTGAGTTAATGCTTTACCTGGTAACTCTCAGAAGAGAACGTATGTGTTTTACAGAATTAGAGGAATTTCCCAGCTTCTAGTCTTTGTTTAACATCTTCACTTTATTGAGCAGTTTGTCAGATTTTGAGCTGTGTAGGGGGTAGTTGATTGCTCACATGTTGAGTGTTAGTCAGTCTTGCAACCTTTTAGTCTGGACCTGACTCAGACATTACGTTTTACTCAGAGTTTGTCTTTTGCTGAATGCTTTTTCATTGACTTTTCCTGGGGCAGAGATCCTAGAAGAGATTTCAAGACTCATGTATTTATGTTATAGTTAATTGATCCATGTGTGAAGGGCGTGAGTTTAGGTTCTGAAATTGGTGCTCTACTGCAGTGTCTTGAAGACACTCTCTGCAATTAGAAGTCACTTAAAATAACTCGTGCCTGTGAATTCGAAACTATAGACTTATTTTTTGTGTGCATATTTATTGCTTTACATTTTCAGAGTAATTTACAAATGAATTCTTAGGATTGAAAAATAAGGCTCCTCTCCTGATGGTGGTACTTACTAGAGATTGCCTCATTCTGGTAACATCAGAAATGGATCTGCTGGCAATTCCTGCATAGAACTGGTAGGCACACAAGGAAGAGGATGGCCACTTTTGTCAAAGGAGAAGCAGAAGGAAATTCTTCTGACCTTAGGTCTCTTAAAACTCATTCTTTCTATTCATCCTAACATGTGTGCATCTCTCCTGAATGGGATGGGGAAAGTTGAAGGAGTGTAGTGGGGACATTTTTGTTGAGTAGGTTCAAGAATTTGTTTTTCCCCTTGATGTAATACCATTAGAATGCAAAGTGATTACGACAGGCAGCTGCCTACTGGGATGAGATTTTTAATTCACCTGTGAGGCTGAAATGTGGGTCTTTGCAAACTTTGAAGTGAAAGTAGTTGTTAATTTGGTTAGGAATTAAATTGGTAACTTTAAAAGAGGGGAGAGGGTGGGAAAAGAGACTTTTTTCCCCAAAGATTTTATTTACTTGTTTGACGGAGAGAGAGAGCACAAGCAGGGGGAGTGGCAGGCAGAGGGAGAAGCAGGCTCCCCGCTGAGCAAGGGAGCCCGATGTGGGGCTCCATCCCAGGACCCTGGGATCATGACCTGAGCCGAAGGCAGACCTCAATCGACTGAGCCACCCTGGTGCCCTGAAAAGAGACTTTTTTAAAGCAGTATTTTTACTTTCTAAAGTTTCCTTTTTCGTTTCTTTTCTTTTTTTTAAAGAGTGGGGCAAGGACAGAGAGGGAGAGAGAGAGAAAATCTCAAGTGGACTCCCCGCTGAGCTTGGAGCCCGTCACAGGGCTTGATCTCAGGACCCTGAGATCATGATCTAAGCCCAAATCAAGAATCGGACACTTAACCGACTGAGCCACCTAGGAGCCCCTAAAGGTTCCATTTTCAAATTAATTGATTTCATAAAATTGAAACAGATTTTGTGATGCCGTATGATTTCTTTCTTCCTTTCTTTCTTTCTCTCTCTTTCTCTCTCCCCGCCCCCTTCCTTCCTCCCTTTCTTCCTTCTGAGGAAAAATAGAAGTGTCTTTAGAGTATTAGTTCTATATGCCCTCCTTACTGAAAAGTGATTATGAATAAAGACTTCGACTCTAGACATTGTGGAGTTAATAGTGAATCTTCTGGCAAGGCCTTGATCTTGAATTACTTTGGGCAGAGTTGCTGAGTCTGTGTTTGGGATTGAAACTTAGTTTAAAGTAATGTCCTTGGTAGGCCTTTGATTTATTTCTACTTTGCAAAGAGAAACAGCTCTCAGGCTTTTATGAAAAAGACAAAGATTTATATATTCACTTATTTTCTGTGTGGTTCTGAAAGAAAAGAAATGTAAGTTGTCTAAAATTACGCTACTGGAGACATAGAACGAGTTCCTTGTCGCCTTATAAATTATATTTTATTTTTAGTGTTTTGTAAACGCAATGTGATTGTTGATTGGTTCCATAGCATTAAATCATAGTTTAATTAAAAATATTACAGTCACAGAATTTGTTGTTTGTATATATTAGTAGTTTAATATTGCCCGCCAACTTATCTTGTCACCTCATATGGTGATGTTTTTTCTAGGAGAAAGAGCTTTGTATACAAGTAAGTACATGTTCAGTACTCGAAGTATGGATATAAATGTCAAAGTAACGTCCAGTGTTGCTTTTTAAAAAAAACTTTACTCAGATTTTCCGAATGCTAACATTTTACCATATTTGTTTTATTCCTTCCGCATCTTTTTTTTTTTAATCATTTGAGTGTAAGTTGAAGACTATGACCCCTTATTTTTAAGTCTCTCCATGTATATTTCCTAAATACAAGGACATTTGCTTACATAAACATAGTCTGGGGCGCCTGGGTGGCTCAGTCAGTTAAGCGACTGCCTTCGGCTCACGTCATGGCTCAGGTCGTGATCCCAGGGTCCTGGGATCGAGTCCTCATTGGGCTCCTTGCTCAGTGGGGAGCCTCCTTCTCCCTCTCCCTCTGTGATCTCTCTCGCTTTCACTCTCTCTCAAATAAAGAAATAATATCTTAAAAAAACATAAAAAATGAAAAATAAACATAGTCTGTAACTAAAATCAGAAATTAACATTGATTTATTATCACTAATCTAACATGCAGAGGTTTTTCAGATTTTGCTGGTTGTCCCAATAATGCCCTTTATAGCAGGAGAGAATCTCAGATTATGCACCGCATTCCGTTTCCATGTCTTCTTTAATTTGGAACAGTTCTTTAGTCTTTGTGTTTTAGGACATTGACATTTTTGAAGAGTGTAAGTTATTTGAAGAGTTCCCTTGATACGAGTTTGTCTGTTTCCTCATGGTTAAATTCAGGTTATGCATTTTGGGGGCAAATAATAACGCAGAAATAATGAGTTGTTCTTTGTGCACTCTATCAGGAGACATAAAATAGATGAAGATTTGACTGTATATGTGTTTACCTTTTGAGTCGGTAATCCCAGATCTAGGATTTTACCCTGAAAATACACTTCCATGAGTGTGAAAATACACATGCATGAGCTCACAGCATAGTTTGTAATTTAAAAAATTAGAAACAACTTACAGAATAGGAGAGGGATTGAATAGAATGTGGTACATTTACCCAGTGGAGCATTATGTACCTATTAAAAAAATAAGAAAGATCTCTATAAACTGATATGAAGTGCTTTCTAGGATAAATTGTTCAGTGAAAAAAAGTGCAAAAGTACTATATAATGTGCACTCTACTACCTTTTGTGTAAGAAAGAAGGGGAAATAAGAAAATGTATTTTCAGCACTGAATGGATAAGGTCGAGATTAATGAGATTATTGGTTAGCCATGGGGAGTGGGTAGGAGTGAGGGGGAAGGGGTAGAGATAATGGGGTTGGTGACCTTTCTGAGGATACTTTCTGACTTTTGGAACCATGTTTAATGTTTCACATACTGCATAAACAGCAGATACCAGTACAATCAAGTGATGAAGAAAAAAACCACCCTGAGGTGGAATACAAACAAATAAATGAACTGAGCCTTATTTCAAATGAGTAACATAACCGCACTGAAGGGGGGAAAGAAAAAAAACTAACTTTTGAACTGGGTGTTTGGACTATGTCCTCGGGATAAAGACAAAAAGAACTTGAAACAAACATTGAACTCTAGTTAATAGGCTCTGTGTGTGTGTGTGTGTGTGTGTGTGTGTGTGTGTGTGTGTGTGTGTGAGTCACAGAGGCATGGGTTTTCAATTCTGAAATGGTTTTCTATACTAGGATTAAGCAAATAAGTAAATACATTTTGGAAAATGGGAGCCAACTTTCTCAGTTTGTTCTCACTGTGGAAAGGGGGAAGGTTAGCATCAACTCTGATGCTTGATTGGAATTGAAGATACTGACAAATTCATGGTTTAAAAATTACAGATGCAGAAATAGATGCATATGAATACACGTACACACATCTGTGCATCTTTTTTCCAGCTCTAAGAGTGCCTAGAAGCAGTGACTCCCCATTAGCAGTGAAAATACCTAGTGCCAGATCTTGGTTTCTCAATACCATTCTTTACTAACAGGAACCTTAGAGAAATGACTGATCCCAGGGCTAAGGCAGGGAAAAACAAAGATGAGCTTGGAGTATCGTGTAGTGTCAGAAAGTAAGGAAGTGCTCAGGTGACCTGTCAGAGAGACACAGCCAACCCAGAAGAACTCCCACTGGCTAACTCAGGGACATTATAACCAAATAATTATAGTAATTGATTACTATCCATAAAGTAGGAATCTGTGAATCCATAGGGATAAATAAATAAATGAAGGAGGAAGGGAAGTTCTTCCTTAAGGTAGAATTCTGACTAATAAGCTTAGAGGAAATGGTGGAATTAGGAAATCACTATTTGGCAGTCTTAACAATTGATTTGAGTCACAATCCTAAATAGATGTTATAGCTATTGGATTTGAGAGTAGCTGGATATTAACATAGTCTTAAAGTATCTGCCCATGAGATATTATTAATTATCAAGGGAAAACAGTAACCACAGTGGGGAAACCTGGCTGACATCACCTTGACCAAGTGATCAAAACTAGCGCCTCTGATGTTGCTTTAGGTAGTGATAATAAGCAGTTTGTTTTACTCAGTTATGTTAACAAAATCTGGTTTTCATAATCAGTCTAGCTAGGCACTTTGTGAAATTAAGCCTAAAGAAACCAAGTTGAGGCAAAAAGGGGACCAACTTTGTTTCTGTTTAAGGAGAAAATTTCTGCCTAACTTTCTAGCCAGATATCTTTTGAGAGAGAGGTTGAAAAATTTATGTTAGGTCACTACTGATTTTGGCCCTGATCTTTAGCATAATTACCTCCCTTTGCACTAATCTTGTGTGTGTGTGTGTGTGTGTATATATATATATATATATATATATTTTTTTTTTTTTTTTCCTGTGCTCTGTGGTAGATTTGAATGGTAGATTCTCTCTCTCTTTTTAACGATTCAGATTTACCTTAAAATTATTTATAATCTTGGGGCACCTGGGTGGCTCAGTAGGTTAAGCGTCTGCCTTCGGTTTAGGGCATGATCTCTGGGTCCTGAGTTCGAGTCCTGCGTCGGGCGCCTTGCTCAGCAGGGAACTGGCTTCTGCCTCTGCCTGCCGCTCCCCCTGCTTGTGCTCTCTCTCTCCTCTGACAAATAAAAATCTTTAAGAAAAATTATTCATAATCTTAAACATATTTAATTAGAAAAACAGACTAATAGTGTTTTATTCCCAGCTATGGGAAATGAGGAATTTGGCAGTTTTGGTTGCTGTTTGCACCCATCCCGTTCATAAATTTAGTGTCATTATTTAAAGCAACCAAAAGTGTGTGTTGCAGTATTTTTAAAAGATTTGTGTTTTTTTTTTTTTTTGTCTTCTGCATTCTGTTTTTCTGTTATAATTATAGTAAATAATAATGGTATTAATCCCTTTCTTATGAAGGGTTATTGCTTTTATTTGCCATTTGTATCATTCTAACTGGTTTCAGTGCTTACAATAGTCTTTATCAACAGCTAGTTTTTATTTTGAATTGTGATTTAGAGAATACTTTCAAGTGCTTTTTACTGAAGAGATACCTAAGATACTTACTTTTGCATGATAAGTGATGATTTGGCTGAATGTAAAATTATTGGGCCCCAACATTTTTGTATTAAAACAATGGAGGCAGATCTTTGTTTTCCATGTCTTTACCTTTATTTGGCTGACTGGCTTCAAGTTTCCATTCTGCAGGAATAACTTATTTTTTACTTACATGCTTGTAGCCTTCTCTCATCATTGGAAATGGAAACATTTATCAGGATAGGAGTAGAACTTTTTCTCTGTTCACTAGTTTTCCCTGGGAAATGATGGAACACCCTCAGGTCTGGGAAGGTTTTCTTTTCCATTTTTATTCATTTTCTCAGTCATCTTATGAAATACTATTTATGCATTGATTCTCTGAAGTCATACCATACTGTTAAGTTAATCAGCAAAAAGGATAAGATAATCTCCATCTAGGAGAATTTGTTAAATTTGCCTCTGTATCACTGATGAAATTTTTTGGATGTGAAATCTAATTACTGTCTCAAACCAATTTAATGCCCTTGATATCTCAGTCTGATATTAACCAATGGTAATGTTCTCTTGTTTTTTTCTTAAGGCCACAAAACTGCTGCTTTCTAGTTTGTTACTGTTTAAGGAAACAACTCTTTCCAGGGGAGGCCTTTCTCCTTGTGTGGTAGAGTATGTTTTTAAAAATGTATTTCTCCTTGTATGGTAGAGTATGTTTTTAAAAATGTATTCTCTCGCGAAGAGTTGATTTTAGCCGTTCCTGGTGTTGGCGGTGAAGAACTGGCCATCTTTCAGAATTACCTTGGGGCACTTTGATTCCCAATCTGTTTTGATGCTGAAGGGCAGACAGGTTGATACCAGGGAGCCATAATTTTTGGAGTATCAGTAGGATTTCAACCAATGTGAAATTCTATTAAACCCACTAAGACATTCAGTTAATTTTGGGGTTTGGCTGAGAGGTATAATTTTGGAGAATAGAGGTGGTTAAAAAGGATAGTTTTCAAATTTATTTACCCTTCAAGACTAAGCTTTCTGCCTTGAGCCACTGAAGAAGCTGGGTGGACAGTGAGAGAGAGAGAGAGTGTGTGTGCACGTGCTGTAAAATGAAGATCAAGGCAAAGGTTTTTCTTGCTGTAGTTACAGAAATTGGAATGGCTTAGAAGCAAAAGAATTCCTTTCTTCAGCATGTGTGTGTGTGTATCTAGTCCGCAGTATGCTTATTTTATATTGTATTGGGTATAGATGTCTTTTTATGATTTCATACATAAACTATTTTGTTGTGCTTTTTAAATTAAAAAAATGTTTTTCTCTTATTTTTTTAAATTTAAATTCAATATATAATGTATTATTAGTTTCAGAGGTAGAGGTCAGTGATTTATCAGTCTTAAATAATACCCAGTGCTCATTATGTCATGTACACTCCTTAATGTCCATCACCCAGTTACCCCATCCCCCACCTCCCACCCCTCCAGCAACCCTCAGTGTTGTGCTTTTTTTAAAAATGAGATTGATTGCCATCTATTTTTCACAGTAGTACTTTAGGTAGTTTATATGTTAGAATGTATATTTTTAATGGTATTCTAAAGAATTTTAGCAAGAGGTTTTCCAGAATATTTACAGTATCCTTAATGATTTGTGGAAAGGCGTTATAGGACTGATTCTGCAGTTTCCTTTGATATGAAATATTATACTTTTTATTTTTAGATAATTTTGATTGCAGTTTGGATATCTCCTTAATAAAATACATATTTGGCGAAGGATTGAGTGGATCCTTTTGTGGATTTCTAGCTGTGTTGGGCTGTGGTCAAAGAACATGACCTGTAAATTCTGTTTTGGAATATTAAGGATTTTTAATGGCCAAACATACCATTAATTTTTGTAAATATTCCAAGAACATGAGAGAAGAATATTCATTTGTAGCTCATAAGGTGCAAAGTTGTATTCAAATCTGTTAAAATGGAATTTGTTCATTATATTACTCAAATCTTCTGTATCTTCCCTTTTTTCTTATCTATGTAATCTGTGAAACTCTGAAATACATTTATTATAATTACATTATTTTATAATAAATATCCCATGAAGACTGCATTTTATTTTTTTCTTCATATTTTTTATTTTGCTTTATTTTGATGCTGTGTCATCTGGTATATAAAACGTTATGATTGAATCTTTCTGTCTGTTAAAATTCAGTAGTATCTTGTGTGGAGTTTAACCTTGATTTTGATCCTGTGATATTATGTTGCCATTCCTGCTTTTTGTTTGTATGCATTTACTTCATTTATATTTCACGTTTCTTTTTTGGTCATTTTCTGGTAAACTTTTGTGAACAGTACTTAATTGATCTTTAAAAGTCAAATTTGAGAGTCCTTGTCTTTTAGTAGGGAATTCAGCCCATTTACATTTATTGTATAATTTGATTATGTATTTGTGAAGTAATCTAGATAAATTTGTTTTTATCCTTTTTATTCTTTTTATATTTTCTTTCTTAAATTTTTTTATGTAGGGTTAATTGAATTTGTTTCTGTTCTTTTATTTCCCCTGCACTGAGAGTATAAATGTAGAGATTACTTTAAAAGTAGAGGTTGTTTCTGTGAAACTTATTCCTTGTGGCTGCTTTTGTCATAGTCGTATGCAGTCTATGAAATTAAACACCACAGCTGCCATGTTTTTGTTTTTTAAAAAGATTTCCTAGACCTGGAAAAATTCATGCTGCTTGTCTGAGAAAAGATAGCTTGAGGTAGTGCAGAGAATCCTTTTTGTGAGTCAAGATTTATTTAGAACTTGGTTTAGCCACTATATGACTATGGCTTTGGACAAGATAACCATTCTGTATCTGATTCACTTTGGCATCATTGTTTTCAACCTTGTAAACACTAGAATGTTTAAAGTAAAATAAGTATTTTAGTAGAGGATTTTATTTATTTATTAAAGATTTTATTTTTTTTTTGAGACAGAGTATGGGAGAGTGAGAGAGAGAGTGAGAGAGAGAGAGAGTGCACAAGCCTGGGAAGAGGCAAAGGGAGAAGCAGACTCCCCACTGAGCAAGGGGGGCTCAATCCCAGGACCCGGAGATCATGACTTGAGCCAAAAGCAGACGCTTAACGACCAAGCCACCCAGGCACCCCAGTAGGGGATTTTATAGATTTGGAATATTTTGCCTGAATGTCTGCCCCTTAGTTGTATTTGTTTGTACATTTTATACTTTAGATTTTGAGAGTCATAGACCAGGAATACTTTTGTTACATAGAAGTAATCATATAGCAAAATATTTGTTAATGTTTATTAATTGTTAGTATTAGGTCTTGAACAGAATATAGTAAATAGTTGGGGGAAAAAAGTGATCTTAAGAAAGATGAGTTGTAGCTGTTATGGTTCCATAGCTGCTAGTTACTGAAGAGGACAAAGAATTGAATTGTTTTTCATTTTGGATTTCAGAGTTTCTCTATCATTAAAAGATTATCTATATGTAGCCTGTGTACATTTGACTTGAATCTTGAGTTTTAGAAGTTTTAGCAGTTGATCCATAGCATTCAGTTTTATTGAAGATAGTCTTTGGAGAAGATAGTCCTATTTTAATTTCTTTGTGGAAATTCTGACTCAGGAAATGTAAAACAGCCTGAGAGTAAGGTCTTAAAGATTTATTACTTTTGTCTTATTTCCTGGTGGGTTTTCTTTTAATGCCTTGTTTTTGGTTAAATGATGACATGTGGTTGAGATTACAACAGCAATTTGTTAGCTGAAAGGAAAAGAATAGTAAGCAAGAGTCAAACTGCAAAGGAAGTTTTGTGATAGATACAACATTTTAGAAATCTTGTAGAAACGATATGTGACTATGAAATTTATAATTTTTGTCCCTTTTGTCTCTGAAATTAAGGTGTGTCAATAATGTAGGGAAATTGTCCTTGTGTGTGTGTATGCATGTGTGCAAGCGTACACAGATGTGTATCTTACTCAAACTGAGGAAAGAGTGAATTTAACTTTAGAGAAGGGTTCATGGGTTTTTGGAATAAAAAAAGGAGATAAAATATAAAACAGTGGACTAGGTCTGTGATAATTTAATGACTTGCAGATGCTTAAATGAATGGTTAGAGTAGCTTACTTGAGTACTTTGTGAATTTATTTTCATATATTGGCATAGAATTTCCCTGCCAAACTTGTTTTGAATTAGCTGCTTTTTAATTATCAAATAACTTAATTTTAACAATTTCTTATAATTGCTGCAGTGTTATATGGTCAGACACTTTTCATTTAGTTGAAAGTTAAGAATGGAGTAGGAATTGGTGAGGTTACATATCAGTAATACAGACTTCCTCATACACTGGGTCTTGGGATTATTTTCTTGCCATTATAAAGTCTGATAGGTTCTGTGATCATAATTTTAGCAGGTGTTAAAATAGTATGGAAAATTTTGTTATAATGTTAGATTGTGATTCTCAGTTTTTAATTTTACATTTAAAGACACTGATGTTTTGTTTATTTTTTTCTCCTTCCGTAGTTGCAAATTATGTATTTACTTAGATTTCTCTGTAGCAGTTTCAGGAAGGAGCCATTGGCTGAGCTGATTAGTCAAATGAAGTTGTCTGACATGGGTTACTTTAGTTTGTGGTTTTAGATGAACAGTACATGGTGCACAGCTGTCGCTCCAACAGCTTTGTTCCAGCTGTCTTACTGGCCTGTCACAAAATACCCCACATTCCTTTTTTTTTTTTTTTTAAATGGAACCCCTTGTTATATTCTATACTTTATTGCTTAAAATGGATCCTACTAATTACTTTAATGACTTCTTCACTTTTATGCCTATCCAAAGGTATTTATTTAGAATGGTGCTAAAATGGATTGTGAGTAATAGACTTAGCCTTGTCATATTTATAATTTTTTGTTGTTGAAGTTGCTGTTGTGAAATATTTGTACAAGTAGTTAACATTGAAAAAGGCACCAAACTTAAATAATGTCCCCAAATAAATAGTTGGTCTGTTCTAATTTCTTATTTTAACCCTGAGTTTGTATTAATAAGCTTCAACAGAATTATAAGATGAAAGGCCACAATATGGTTTATAAAGCTTGTATAGTACTTACATAAGTAGACTTTAGTTTGTGGGTTTCTTTTTTTTAAAGATTTTATTTTTACCTGATCTCTATATCATCGTGGGGTTCAAACTTACAACCCCGAGATTAACAGTTGCATGCTCTTCCGACTGAGCCTGCCAGGTGCCCCTAGTTTGTGTTTTTGATAAAGTGGTTGGACTTGGTTCAGTTCGTTTTGCTATCTTATACGTAACTGAATTATAATATGGTTTCAAGTTTTGTTTTGTTCTTTTAATAAGGAACAGGGACCTATGCAGAATATTTTGAATCAATAATATCTAAGGTATATTGAATATATTCTGTGTGTTAGATGTCATGCTGTAAGCTTTACCAACATTGCCTCATTTAATCGATAGCTTCTTGTTTCTTTTTTTGGGCTATGGAAACCGAGGCTCACAGGTTAAATCTGTTGCTGAGGACCCCACAATAATGGCTAAGATGTGACTTGAACCTGTATTTTCTGAGTACAAAGCACCTGTGGGGGCTAAGGGCTACACTATACTACCTTGCCCAAATAAAAACACTTTTCGTTTAATGAGTTACCTTAGTCTTTGAGGGTAGTTTTTTTTCTTTTTTCCCCATTTTTTAGAAAAGGTTCATGAAGCGCTCTCCTGAAATTAGAAGAGCTGGGATTGAATAGGGAGTGGAGTTTTGTTTAAAGTATCACCTTGCTTCCCTTTCTGCTCCCCTGCCTCCTTGTGATCGATGTCCCATGACTCCTGCACTTGCTGCCTTGGCTACTGCTCTCTCCAGACCTGGAAACCCCCAGACACCTGCACATACTTACTTGAAATTCCTGCTCTTACACAGTGTATTATGTCTGGAGAAACATAGTCTCCTCACACTTAGTCACAAGCTGTGTGAAGTGCCCATCTCTGACTCTTCTGAACCTCTATCCTTTACCAAGTATGCCCTTTTATCTGACTAATTCTTAGTCATCTTTCTAGATGTGACTCAGGGTTCATCTCCAGCAAGCCTTTCCCCAGGGAATATCCAGATTGGAGTAGGTGCCCCTCCCATAGTATCCTGTACATTTTTTTTGGTGAACTTTCTGAGAGTAAGTTGTGGAAGTAATGTCCCTTTAGTGTTCTTACTGAAGAACAAAAAAGAGTCTTTAATATAGCCTTAGTGCAGTTACCAAAATCAGGAAATTGTAGTACTGTTATCTAACGTACATTATTTAAACTTAGTTGTTCCAGTAATGTCCTTATAACAAAAGAAAATTTTTTTTGGTCTAGGATCCAATCCAGGATTGCACATTGCACTTATTTTTCATGGCTTTTTTTTTAGTCTTAAAGTTATTTGTAAAATATTCCACAATTTGGGTTGTCTGATGTTTTCTTATCATTAGAATCAAATTGTGTAGTTTTGGCAGAAATAGGACAAAGGAAAGGTCTTCCTCCAGTACCTCATATTAGGGAAGCACATGTTTGTTTTTCCCAATACTGATGTGGAATCTGATTGCTTAGTTAACCACTGAAAAGTGATGGCTATTCCCTTTGTGATTAATACATATCTTGTGGGTAGAGATACCAAGGCCAGGTTAATAACTAGTTATTTTTGAGCCTTTGAGGTTGTGTCTCTTTCTCATTGTTCAACTCTTGTCCTTTTTTCCTTCATCATTTCCTAACTTCCTTCTTCGTCTTTCTTATACTTGCTGTTTGCAGTTTACATTTTGTGACAGGGATGTTTTTTTAATCCCTTCAAAGAATGCTTGATTTATAGTCACATTTTCTCTAGGGGCCCCCAGTTAAACTACATTTTCTTTATTCAGTGAAAGGTCTATATTTTGTTGGCCTTGGTTTCTTCATCTGTGAAATGGAGGTTCTGAAATAGATTATATCTAGGGTCCTTTGAGATTCTATAGTCCTATGACACATGACGTTTTAAGTTTTTAAAAAAATTAATTAGGTTGTTTTATCTTGTTTGGCCTTGTTTCCCTAAGATTTTTAAGAAGTTGTCTTCATACTACTACTATTTTTTTTTTTTTTAGATCTTATTTATTTATTTGTCGGGGAGAGAGTGTGAGCGAGTGCACAAGCAGGGGGAGTAGCAAGGAGGGAGAGGGAGAAGCAGGCTTCCCGCTGAGCAGGGAGCCCGATGCGGGACTCCATCCCAGGACCCTGGGATCATGACCGGAGCCGAATGCAGGCACTTAACCGATTGAGCCACCCAGGCATCACCGTGCTTCTTTCTATATAATATATAAATGTCTTACTGCTTTGGCTTATGATAGAACTGTCCTTACTTTGACAGGGGCCATGATACTCTTCACACCTGCATTGATAATGCCTCTTCCCAAGCTGGAAGATGGAGTGTGGTATTCTTTTGTGGTGGGGTGGGGGAACTCATTCCCACAATAGTCAATAAATAAATCCTGTCATTCCTTGGAGTTTTCTAGATTGCTTAAAAAATAAGAGAAATAAAAAACCCCATTTGGTCCAATAGTGTTTATTACCTTTAAAAACATGATTTATGTGTAATTTCTTGTGGAGGATTTTATAGAGTTTCTAATTATTATATCATAATTTCTAAGGAAGTGAGAATCTTGATTCATTGTGGAATTTAGAACAAATTATTTAGTTGTAGAGGTTAATTTCATTATAAACAGACTGAAAGAGTTGTGTTATTTCAGCCTCGTTAATACTTTTAAGTTCTGTAGTAAGAGCATTTAATGAATTATTAAAAATTGCTTGGCCACATTTTAACTTTTTAAAATAATTCTCAAGAGTTTTTATAATACCCAGAACTTACATTTTATGATTTTTGCATTAGTGTAATACTTTTGTTTTCAGAGACTTTTTGTGTACATGGTTTCCTTTTAATACCAGCAACAACCCTTTATGATGGCAAGGTGGTGATCATGGTCATTGTTATTTCCATCCTATAGAAGAGGAGATGGAGGTTTGGGAAGAAGCGATTTGCCCAAGGTTCTCTAGCCAAGTAAGCGGTGAAGCTGAGATTGGTTTTCCCAGCTCCTAAAATATACCAGTCTTCTTACTATAGACTACGAATGTTAAATTGGAACAAGAATGCCAACATCTACTGGAGGGGAACTGAAAGGAGTGATACATTCTCATTTAATGGATGAAATTCTGTTACCTGTTACCAGTATGAATCTGGGGGGAGCACTGAATTTGGGGAGAGGGGGAGAGGGAAAGAGTAAATGAGGCTTCATCAGAAGCACACTTGATGACTTGATGGGTTTCTACTAAAACTGTTGCTGAAGGCACTGTTGAAAGCTAGTGTGGGGACACAGATTTGTAATGAATGCATCCTCTCTGTAAAAGCAGCTTAGGAAGGTCGAGGTATTCACTCTGTGGATATATCACTGTTGAAATGCACGAGAATGACAAACAGCAGATTTAGGTTCCGAATTGATTACCTCTAGGGGTAGGGATGGGGAGGAGGGGGGAATATGATTGTCAAGGGACATATAAATATGGTCTAGAATTGTTGCTAATATTTTATTTCCTAACTTGGGACGTAGGTATACATATTCTTAATATTTTTCTTCATAAAACATTTTCTGAGTTATTTTATAGTTAATGAAGAACAATAATGTACTCTGAATTGACTTAAATATGTAGTCAGATGGAAACTTTTCATTTGATGTTCATGGTATCATGACTTGGTTGACAAGACACAAGTATATTCTTTAGGGGCTTTCCTTCAGGGTGGGAAACTATTTTTTTTTTCCTGACTATTCAAACAGCAAATAAAAGTCGAGTGCAATTCTTATTACAATAAAATGTTCATATTTGAATTTGTGAACAAAACTGTTTTGTGTGGATGTGTGTGTATAAGTGTGTTGTGATTTGCTTCTAAAATTACTATACACCATTTTTGAACATTTTTCCAAAGCACTGCCTCTCGTTGCATATTGGTTACAGGAACTGATGATTAATTTTGCCTTAAATTTCCTGTATGAAGAAGTGATACTTTAACTTTTCCCATCACAAAATTCTTAATACTATTTGTAGATACGCAGAGTGAGTGCTCACATAATGTGGTTTTAGGTAGGTGTGACTAAGGATTGAAAGACAATCTAGAGTGTATATATACTATACGTTTTTGGCTCATTAATAAAATGGATAACTTTTGGGCTGAGAACATGTTTCATCAGGAGTCGATAATTTGGGGGGGGGTAGGATTATTTTAAAAATGTGTTACCCTTTTGGTGGCCTTATGAATGAAAGGAATTTTATTTCTAAGTTTGGATGATCATGGGAGTAGAAAAAATGCTCTTGGTGGTTATTCATCTAAAAAGCTTTGCCTTTATTTGGATACTTGTGCTTTTTGGAGAGGTAAGATGGGAGTGAGAAAAGGAACTCTGTTTTCCAGTGTGAAAGTATGTATACTGAGATGTTGCTAATTCTCATAAAGAAACTGATTGAAAACATGTCATTTATGGGCACCTTTAGATTTATAGATTATAATGTGTGCTTAAGAGGAAGTGGGTGGGATGGGGTGGGTAAGAGGTAGAAGGTTGGGGAAAGTGGAATTAATGTTCTTGTTTCTGAGTTTAGAGGTTTGAATTACCTCTTTGTTGGGGGAGATTACCTACAAATGAACTCACGGTGTATGTTGGGGGTTTCTTGGTGTTTTTTTTTTTTTGATAGATTTTGAGTGTCATCTAAGGACTAGACTCTTATGGTATTGACTTTTGAGAACTTGAGAAAATGTTTCGCTTTTGGCATAGTTTAATTTTACAGGTTTTCTTTCTCTGGCATCTCCTCAAAAACAGAGCCGTTCTTCCCATTCCAGTGGCAAGCGGAAGCTGAGGTCCATTAAGACTTTTGAAGTAAAATTTGGAAAGTTTTCTACATCAGGGTTTCCTTAACCTTTTTTGTACAAAGAACTCTTTTTGACAGACTGGTGAAACCTGTGGACTCCTCAGAATACAGTTTTTTGAATATATAAAATAAAGTATGTAGGTTTATAAAGGAAAGCAATTACATTGAAATCCAGTTATCGAAATACTAAAAACAAAAGTCTTCCTTTTTAACTCGTGTTGAGTGTAAATGCTATTCTGATTATCTGTTACATGAGATATCTGATTTCTGTTGGTGACCGCCACAGGTACTGCTATGGTGGTTGATTGAAGGAACTGCTAAATTTCGGTTAGAGGTTAGTGGAAAAAAAATTTTTCCCCCATCCACGTTTTTGAATGAAGATTTACTCTCAGGAACCCTTTTTTAATGTAGTGAAAAAGTGTCAGGATTTGGAACCAGGTAACTATGGGATTGAGTCTCATATTCACTACTTAACTGTCTATGTACTTTCTCAACTCTGAGCTTTAATTTCCTCATCAGTATAGTGGAGATGATAATAGTACCTGTGGGGTTTTAGTTTATTGTACTTAGAACACACCCATCACAAACTTAAAATCTAACAAGTACTATTACCATCTCCATGTACAATCGTAGTGAACTGGTACTGTCATCTTCCCAGTTTGAGCGAAGTGTTAAAACCTTATACTTCCCTTTATGTCTCTTCACTCTCCCCACCTTATAATTATTTTCAGTGTTTCTTCTACATACATATGGAACCACATCGACCAGTATTATAATTTTGCTTCAATCGTCAAGCGTACTTTAGAATTAAATCAAAGAGAAGAAAGTCTGTCATACTTGTCCATATTTTTGCTGTGTCCATCCTTCCTTCCTTCCTGAGGTTCCTTCTTTTACTGTTTCCTTCCTGTTTAGAGAACCTGTTTGGCCATTCTTTTAGAGTAAACCTGCTTGTGATAGAGTTTCTCTATATTTGCTTTATCTTCATTCCTGAAGGCTATTTATTATTTTTTTTTCCTGGATATAGGTTTCTGGGTTGATAGTTCTTTTTTATATGGCACCTAAAAAATTGTGTCACGTCTGGTCTCTGTGGTTTCTGATGAGAAATCTGTAGTCCTTCTAAATGTTTTTTCCCTTAGGTAATACGTTTTTCTGTCATTGCCTTTTTAAGACTTTTTCTTTAGTTTTTAGAAGTTTAATATGATGTATGTAGGTGTGGATTTCTTTGGGTGTTTTTCCTTTTTAGGGTTTGCTCAGCTGCTTGACTGTAGGTGTTTGTCTTGCCAAATTTGGGAAATTTTCAACTATTATTTCTTCAAGTATTTTCTCAGTCCCTCTCTGTCCTCTCCTTCTGGTCTTATGATAATGTGAATTTTAGATCTTTTGTTATAGTCCCCTGGGGCCTTGAGGTCCTGTTCATTTTCTTTTATTCCAGTTTATTTCTCTCAGTTTTTCAGATTGGGTAGTTTCTGTTGTTCTCTCTCTCACTCCATTGGATATTTCTTCTTTCCTTCCATTTTGCTATTAGGCCATCCTCTGGACTTTTTATTTTGGTTATTCTGTTTTCCAGCTTAAGTTCCCATTTGGTTCTTTAAAACATACTTGTTTGCTGAGACTTTGATTTCTTTGTTGAGACTTTTTTTTTTCATTTATTTCAAACATGTTTGAATGTTTTATCAAGATCACTTTAATGTCTTTGTCAGATGATTCTAACATCTCTGTCATTTGATGTTGGTATCTTTTGATTATTTTTGTCTTTCCGTTTAAGATCTTCCTGGTTTTTGGATTTTCTAATTGAAACCTTGCACATTTTCATACTTTGTCCTGAGGCTTTGGATCGTACTCAAACCATTTATTTTAGTTGATTTTTTCATACTACTCTGGCAGGAGAAGGAAGTTGGAGGTGCTGCCTCATTACTGCCAGGTGGAGCTAGATGTCCACATTCTCCACCAAGCCTCCACTAAAGCCTGAGGTGGGGGGACACTCCATATTACTTCTGGCTGGGGGTGGAAGTGCAGGCTTCCCCACATAATCTTCTTTTGATACTCTTAGGGGAGAGTTCGTGACACTGTTAGGCGAGAGTTCATTACTGGTCAGCAGGATGAAAGCCCTGGCCTTCTCTGACACCATCCCATTGGAGTGTTTATAGCCTTGAGAGTGGAATTCTAGACTCCCCACTGGGCCTTTGCAGGTGGGGATGTGAGTGGGACTACAGTGGCTTTTTTTTTTTTTTTTTTTAGAGGGAGCACGCACACGTGAAGGGCAGGGAGGGGCAGAGGGAGAGGGAGAGAATCTTTTTTTTTTTTTTTTTAAAGATTTTATTTATTTATTTGACAGAGAGAGAGACAGCGAGAGAGGGAACACAAGCAGGGGGAGTGGGAGAGGGAGAAGCAGGCCTCCCATGGAGCAGGGAGCCCGATGCGGGGCTCGATCCCAGGACCCTGGGATCATGACCTGAGCCGAAGGCAGACGCTTAACGACTGAGCCACCCAGGCGCCCCGAGAGGGAGAGAATCTTAAGCAGGCTCCATGCCTAGCATGGAGCCTGACACGGGACTCAACGTGGGGCTTGATCTCACGGCCCTGAGATCATGATCTGAGCTGAAATCGAGACTGATGCTCAACCTACTGAGCCACCCAGATACCCCACACAGTGGTTGGGTTTTTTTGTTTTTTGTTTTTGTTTTTTGTGGTATTTGACTGGAGTAGGGTAGTTATTGTCTCAAAGTTTTCCATCTTTCTGGGTTGCCGTTTTCATAGTCCCTTGGTCAGAAAGAGAAGCTTTTGTTGGGATTCTTTTTGTTTGCTTCTGTTGGCATTTCTAGGTTGGAGGCTTTTTCAGGTCCATTTCTGGCATTTTCAAGGTTTAAAAAAAAAAAAAAAGCCTGCAAGGGACTCGCCACAATTTTGTTCCTTGGTTTCCAAAGGATTAGCACTACCTCCTCTTTGAGTCTTCTTATGTTTGTTTTGTGTATAATGTCAAGTTTTACTTTTGCATAGCAGGAGGAATGGAGAAAGTTTGTGTACTCCATCTTCCCAGAAGGAAAAGTCCTTTTAAGTTTTTTTTTTTTTTTTTGTGGTTATATTAAGTAATGCTGTAATTAATACTTTCCTCCAGTGTTTTTATTTTTTTATTTTTTAAAGACTTTATTTATTTATTTGGCAGAGAGAGAGAGAGAGCATGAACAGGGGGGAGAGGCAGAGGGAGAGGGAGAAGCAGGCTCCCCGCTGAGCAAGGAGCCTGATGTGGGGCTCGATCCCAGGACCCTGGGATCATGACCTGAGCCAAAAGCAGACGCTTAACCACCTGAGCCACCCAGGCACCCCCCTCCAGTGTTTTTACTCTGTTTTTAAAATTTCTCTTGACTTTAGATTATTAGCTTAACAATGGATTAATATTTTTATGCCTCTTGATTCACATTGCAAGTCATTATGCCATTCAACTTGATTTTGTAATGAGTTCAGCTATTGTGTTTGAGGTGCTTTAGGGGCAGCTATGTGAAGGCATGTATTAGCCATATTTATGATTGGAGGAGTAGTGTAGTAAAGAGATCTGGGCCGAGAGAGGTTTGGGAATATAAAGTGATAGATGATTGTTGAGGGTCGCTTGTGTAGATGAGGCTTACCCATATGGAGGAGAGGTCCTCATAGCTCCAGATGGAACTCTGGAAGGCTGCCATTGAAAAGAGGACAGGAGGAAGAAGAGGGACAGAATGACCGAGGAGGATGGGCTGGAGAACTAGAGACAAAATCCATGTTAGGTATTGCAAAAAGAGAGCTTCAAGAGATGTTGTGTTGAGCAGGGTCATGTCTTAGATGGGTTAAGCAATCTAAGGGTGAAAAGTCTAGATTGGTAATGAATGGGTCACAGAGGGCAGTATTAGTGGAATGATAGGAATAGAAGCCAGACTACACTGAACGGGAAGTTAAGAAAAATATTGATGGAAGAGAAAGAAGGAAGGTAAACACTGGGGTGCACGTGTTTTAAAAAAAAAAAAAAATTCTTATTTATATGCCAAAGAGGAAGAGCTGGTGTGATAGGAAATACACCAGAGAAGGGACTGTTGATGGCAGGGACCTTTGAGAAAGTGGAAGATCGAATCTAGAGCACATACTGAAGCATCAAAAGTTGAGCAGGATAGTGATACTTTTTTTCCTCCCAGAAGGGTAGAAAATATGTAGTGTGATTTTGGATGAAGGAGACATTTTAGAAACAAGGGAAAGCTTGATGGGAGTCTCAGCTAGAAATAGGCAAAATAATCTAGGTGTACATAAACGCTTTGCAAAAAATTTTTACCCAAATTAGTAATTTCATAGGTTACATTACAAGCATATCAGAATTGAATATATTTTTTAAAATTTGCTGATGATACAACAGTTCTTATATCTTAAAAGAAAAATGTCAATAGGATGAGCAGTTAAAAAACAAAATACAGTGAGTGTTTTAAATTATCTCTCACTGAGTAGCAAAAAGATCTAAAAAAAAATAAGCCATTTTTAAATGATCAATTGACAAAGGTCCATAAAAGGTTACCTATTACAGGTAAAGGTATGGGGATATAGATACTCTCTTATACTGTTCCTGAAATTATAAATCCAGAAGCTGAATTAAGCCTTCAATTTCATAAACTTTGACCTAGTAGTTATTTTTCTTTTTTTTTTTTTTTTTAAAGATTTTATTTATTTATTTGACAGAGACAGAGACAGCGAGAGCAGGAACACAAGCTGCGGGAGTGGGAGAGGGAGAAGCAGGCTTCCTGCTGAGCTGGGAGCCTGATGTGGGACTCGATCCCAGAACCCTGGGATCATGACCTGAGCCGAAGGCAGTCGCTTAACCAACTGAGCCACCCAGGCGCCCCCTAGTAGTTATTTTTCAAGGAATTTTTCCTGATGTAGTATAATTTACTATATGGTACAAAGATTTATATACAAAATTTTATGACAGTGTGGCTTAAGCTAAAATTTTAGAAATGGCTTATGTGGTCAGTAATAAAGATGGATTAAATAATGGACCATGTTATTAAAATTAATTTTGAGACACTTTGGTAAGGAAGAAATGCTCATTAAGTAGGGGAGGAGAGTACGTTATAAACGCATATACAGTACAACACAAGTTTAATTATGTATGCATATGGAAAGGACTCAAGAGTAAACATTCTTGGATGATTTTAATTTTTGGTGTTTTTCTTCTCTGTGTCTGGGTTTTCTGCACTGCACTTATAATATATCCTATAATAGGGAAAAAAACTAAAACTTCAGTGCTGCTGAATGCACTCTTAAGGGAATACAATTGGTATAGCTTTCTCGAGTATAGTTTGTACTTTATCAATAGCCTAGCCTCTCCTTTGACTTGATAAGTATACCTCCAGGGATTTTTACTAAGGAAATGAGTAAGAACCATAAAGATCATTTTACAAAGATTTATTATGACGTGATTTATAATAGTGACATGCTATAATTGTCCTAAATAGGCCGGCCAATGGTTAAAATATAGTTCATTCTTCTAGTGGATGTAACAGCCTATGAAAAATGATTTTAAAAATCTATATGATGAAACAGGAAGTTGCTTATACTATAATTTACACAAAGAAAAAAATATAAAATGGTATGTCTTGTCCTGATTTTCATCCTTAAAATAATAGAAAAAACGGGAAGAAAGAGGCCCAAATAATGAGTTTTCTTTTTTATACTGTTAGAAGTTTTCTACAGTGGTCATTTTATAATTAGAAAGTTATAAATAAATTTGCTGATTGATAGAAAAAGCTTCTGTATGTCTTTTACTTCAGTTAGTTTCTCTCTTATATGGTAAACACAGAATAGACTAAAACCAAGATTTCTTTTATCACTTAAAGCTTAGAAAAACATCTCTCAATCTGGTGCACACTTCTTTTTCTATGATCAGATTTTCTTTTATTGTTACATCTTTTATAAGGGATCTATGTCTTGGTTTCTCTTTTGCTCTAATGATAATATATGTGTGATTTTTTAATTGATTAAACTAAGTGAAATATTAGTGAAAATTTCATTAAAAATAAGATTTTTTTTTTTACCTTATTGTATGCAAAGTTATAAGCAATACAAAGGTATGTAAAACAAAAGGTAAAAGCTTCCTGCTTACAACCATTCATTCCACTCCTGCTTGCCTTCTCATTCTCTGGTTGTAGCCACGTATGATAAAATCCAACCATATTCAGTGTTATTAGGTAGTTTTGACAAATCTTTATGTCGAAACAATGTAACCATTACCACAAGCAAGATATAGAGTATTTCATTGCTCCAAGAAAGTCCCTTGTGTCCTTTCCCAATTAATAACCTCCAGAGGTAATCACTGTATTGACTTGATCACTATAGTTTAATTTTGCCTGTTCTGGACTTTATATTATGGAATTATACAGTATGTACTCTATTGTACCTGGGATGTTTTTGGGATTCATCCATGATATTGCTTGTTTTGGTAGTTTGTTCCTATTTGTTGCTTGGTGTAGTGTTCCATATTATGATATACTGTAATTTATTTGCCTGTTTATTACTTGTTGATGGAACATTTGGGTTGTTACCAGCTTTTAGGAACTATGAATAAAGCTGCACTGAACATTCATATGTATGTTAGTATATGGATTTATATTTTCATTTCTCTTGGATTATAAACCACACTGTGGATTATTAGGTCATATGTTTAACTTTGGAGAACAGTTTGGCAGTTTCTTGTGAAATGGTTGGACCTTTTTATATTTGACAAAGGTGTGTGGAAGTTCCAGTTATCTTGGGTCCTTACCAGCACTTGGTATTTTAGCCAGTCTAATGGATATGTACTGGTATCTCACTGTTATTTTAATTTGCTTTTCTCTGACTGATGACATTGAACATCTTTTTAGGTGCACATTGGCCATGTGTCTGTTCAAATCCTTCGTCTTTTTAAAAAATTGGGTTGCTCGTCCTTTGTCAGCTATATGTATTGTAAATATCTTCTCCTTGCCTTTTTGTTTCTTCCTGTTATTTACCTTTGTTGAGATATAATTGAAATATAACATTGTATTAGTTTCAAGGGCACAACATAATGATTCAATATTTGCATATGCTAGGAAATGATCACCACAGTAAGTCCAGTTAACATCTGTCTCCATATGTATTTCTTCTCTTTTAATATTTACATCCTGTTTCTATAGTTGTACTGCTTGGGCCAGAACCTTTAAACTTTTAAAATAACGAAATTGTGGGGCGCCTGGGTGGCTCAGTCATTAAGCATCTGCCTTCGGCTCAGGTCATGATCCCAGGATCCTGCTCAGCAGGAAGTCTGCTTCTCCCTCTCCCACTCTCCCTGCTTGTGTTCCCTCTCTCGCTGTGTCTCTCTCTGTCAAATAAATAAATAAAATCTTTAAAAAAAAAAGTTAAAATCAAAATGAATGCAGTAGATGTCCTTGTTTGCTACTGATTTTTTTTTCTACATCATATAAAATACAAATTTTTTGGATAAGTTATGTTAAGTAAGTATCCTATTAGTGTTTTATTTAATGTTGTTATTAGTGATGTGATTTTATCAGATACTCCTTTGGCATCTGTAGAAATGGGTCCTATTTGTTTTTGCTAAACCATTATTAGTGGCATCCCTTGATGTTGAATTGATAAGAAATACCTAGGCTATGCATCACTTCATGGGAGTGTATTAGTACACTGAGGAATTTTACATACTATCATTTCACCTGGTAAGTTTCTGGTTTATTTTATTAAATTGTATGGGTGTTGTTTTATTTCCATTTTCTGGGTACATAAAACCTGTGATCAAGATCATATTTGTCTTGTAAGATGAATGGGATGGTGTGTTCGTCTTAACATTCTTCAGGAGGTTTAAATTCTGCATTTAAAAAATCTGAACTTATCACTGTTGTCATTATTGCAGATACTCATTTTGTTCATAGTTCTTACTTAGACGATGTTGTCCATTTTATTTTCTGTTAACTTAGTTTTCTGTTTCTTGAGATAACATCTTTGTAATTATGTGTTTCTCTTTTTAAAATTTTGTGTAAAAATATTACCATAAGGAAGCTTCTCAATTTTACTATATATAAATAAGACAAGAGTATCTTATTTTTGTTACAGCCTCTTTCCCTTGAATATATGTATTTTCTCAACTTTTTTTTTTTTTCCTTTTTGAGTGCTACCACATGCCAGTATACTGCCTCTTTTTTGGGGAATCTAAGATGTTTAAGCTATTCCTGCCCAGTGCTACTCATTTAAATTTTCTAGAATGGTCCTCACCCCCATCCCAAAGTGCCAGCTCTTAAATTGTCAGTGCTATCAATTCTTACATCTTTGTATTTATCCTTAATTATTATGTTCTGTTTTCCTTTGGGTTTAATAGTTTTCTAAAATCTTATATTTTATTACTTTTTCTCTTTTGATGAACACATTCAAAATTATGATTTCACCTCTGAATACTGCATTAGTCATTTGATATTTGTAGAAATTCTGTTTTAATTTTGTAAATTAAATTTTTTTCTCATTTGAATTGTTTATTACAATCTGTAGTTGAAATTTAAGTCTTGCTTGATTTCTGCTTTTTCATTTTGTTCTGTTTTTAGTATTGTGGCTAGGGATCTGGAATTTCTGGACATTAGAGAAGATATATTTCTTGTCTTTAGTGCAGGGAGAGATCCAAGTAGTGAGGGCCCAAAGCTTGTGTAGTTTTGACACCACTCTTTAAGAGAGAATACAGAATTGTGTAGACAGATGAATATTTGTTTAGAATGAGAAAACAAATCATTTGTGTAACCCAGGGGCCTCAGGGCCCCATTCATTTTGTGGCAAATCTGCCTGTGCTTTAAAATATAAAATTTGGTTTATGTCCATTGAATCTTCATTAATCTTATGTGCTTTGTGTCCTACACTTTTGACTACATGCTGTAGATAATTTTTTTTCAACTTCCAGTGCTTCTAATAGTTTTTGCATTGATTCTTTTTGTTGCCTAAATAATATCGTTTCCATTATTGCATTAATGGCATTTAAAAATCTCACTATAGCTGTTGTTGAATAAATTTTACCATATTTGATATTGATGTTTTCATACTTGCTTTCCTCTGTTGACTAATTTGATGCATTTTTTTTTTTTTTGCTCACCCTTTTGTTACTAGCGTAATAAGCACCGCATTGTTAGATTTTATTTAAAAAGAAATCCTGTTGAGCTTCTTCTTTTCTAATGAAGCCACTTAACATGATCATGATTAATAGTTTGGCCTCTGTATTTTTCCCTCCTTGCTTTCTCATGTATTACCTGTTTTTTAGTCCCTTCATTTTATGGTGACTTTTAAGGAGTAGCATTTATTTTCATTACCTGTAGTGTGGGTGAGGAGTAAGTCAAGCTTTCGTCTGTGAGGTTTTTTTTCATCTCATGAGTTGTGGTTGTGGGCAAGAAGTACGTATGAATCTATGAAGAGCTGGTTGGAAGACATTGAAAATATGTAATGCACATTTTCTTTTTCCCTAAAGCATTTAGAGATTTGTTAAGTAGGGGAGAATTTATGTTGTTTGGGTTTTATTGCATGACTTCATATTGTCACAGTTTTAGTAGCAGTTTTACTGATGACTTTAGAATGAAATCAAGTGAGATTGGTAAGATAATCAGTTATTCTCCTGGAGTAAAAGTTTAATCCTCACAGCCTTCTGGGGTTCTTTTGGAGGGGTGTGTGTGTGTGTGTGTGTGTGTGTGTGTGTGTGCACGCGCGCAAGCTACTATAGACTTAGTTTGCTTAGTTTCTTAGTGCAAATTAAAAAGGCAGTTTTGCTGGTACTGATAAAAATACTTCTGATGCTAACATAATACTGCTTACCTCTTTTAATGTTAATTATGGCAAATTGTATTTGTTCTTCAAACATATCAGAAGGGCACAAAACTGATTTTCCTCTGTGGGACTCCCTTCCTCAGTGGAATAAAAGTTAGATAAAATGAGAATTTTTTTTCACTCTTAAACTCTGAAGAAGACAACTTCCTCTATTTTGCATTTTTGGGTGGTGGTTATAGCACTTGTTTTGAGGTTTGACCACCCTTTGTTCAGCTATTTTTATTTTTACTTACCACTTTGAGTACACTTAGTGGTATTTTAACTATATAAGAGCTTGTATAATGAAATTCATACATGCATATCTTAAAACTCTACATAATTTTGTTAATTTGTTTTGACTTAATTTGTTAATTTGTTTTGACTTGATTTGTATTAATTGGTTTATTCTATTTCTGCTTCATCTGAGTTTTTTTCCTTTAGCCGAGTGAATGCCTAGTTTTCCACAGCTGAACTAAAAAGCCATCTTGTGCTCTTAATAGATTTGCAATGTTTGTTTTCTCTGCTGAACATGTAAATTATTTAAGATATGACATGAATTTCTACTGTTTGGTTGCTCTGTGTCCCCCCCCCCCCCCCCCCCCAAAACCCCCCGAGAGAAAGGGCCTTTTTTTTTTTTTTTTTTTTTTTTAAATGAATTTTTTATTTGCAGTTTGCTTTCATTGCTTCACTGCTAGACACTGAACATAAATCTGGGTGGCGCATGTTAGAATATTCTTTCAAATGCCCAGGATCCCATAATAGTGTAATATTTACTTTCTATACGTGGATAGGACTGGACTGGCTGTTGGCCAAGAGCATCCATTGAGCACTTTTGTGCCAAGGACTGTGAAGAGAAGGAACAGAAAAGACTGATGGAGAGAGCCCCACATACAAGAGCAATAATGACTGCATACTTTTTATGGAGCAACATGACAATAAGAAGTTTGAAGTCACATCCTAACAAAGCAAGGGCTTGAGTGCTCAGAGGGCCTCAAACTGAAATTCAGGGCTCAGTTGGAATCTGAAGTTCAGGTGAGGGCAGCTGTGGAAAACAACAAATGAGGTACAGAAGGGGCAGTTCTGGGGGCAGCCAGTGTGGTCTAAACACAGGAGAGGACAGATGTTTTGCCCTTACTGGAAACTATGTCCTAAATTGAATTGGAGCCCCTGATTTTGTTATATGAGCTGGATAAAGCCTTAGGAGAACTTTTACCCTTTATTTATTTTTTATTTTATTTTTTAACCACTGTTTAGCTTTCAAAGGTCTTACTAAACAAATTTCAGAATCACTGAAACTTGATAATTAAAAATTAAGCATCATGTAAAATAGTTAACAACCGCATATTTCCTGGCACGGAAATTCAGTATACAAAATGCTAGAAATTATGTAATAACAGCAACATTTTAGAAGCTATATAAGTTAATAGTTACTTATAGATTTAAGCTGTTACTCTTTCTCATTTTGTGAGAAATAAATAAAGCATCAGGCATATGCCCTGAGATTTTCAGATTTGCACATACTCTGTTGAAGCCGTCACTGCTATTTTTGGGTTCCATGCCATGGCGTAATAAGGTCACTTTTAGTGCCATTCAATAAACCAAATTATGTTGAAGAGGTTCTAGTACGTTAATGTTTCACTGGATGCTTTTCTGTAATATTCCCAGACAGAAAGTCTTAAATTTGAGTAAGTAGATTGAGAGAAGCCTGATGAAATTCTAAATTCCATCCTCCCTCAAATGGGATCAGTTACTGCTCTTTCTCCAATCCCTATTCCATTCCATATTGCACAGTAGTATTTCATGCAAAAAAATTATCATTTTACAAACCAAATAGAAGATACAGTGGAAGCAGAGACCCCTTGTATGACAGCAAACAAAAAGTTCTTTTATACACTAAAAAAATGTGTAACATTTCTATCAGAAAACCTAAAAATGCTCCTGTGGTTCATATAGAAGTCTTAAAGGAATAGAAAAGCACACTGTATTCTTGGATTTGAAGGTGCAAGCTCTTAACTATGTCAGTTCTAAAAGCTAATCTACAAACTTAATGGCATTCTAAAATAAAAAACTAAAAGGCTTAAAAAAAAAAAAAAACTCCACCAGTTACTCTGTTGTCGAGTATTAGTATAAGCTAATTTGTAGATGAGTAAAATGAAGCTCAGAGAAACCAAGTAACCTGTCCAAGGTCACAAAGCTAGGAAGTGGTAGAGGCAAGGCTTCGCAACAAGGTGAGTTTGAGGGCTCAGGCCTAAGAATAATATTTAGTAAGCACTTCTGTCATTAAGCATTACTATTCCAAGCAAAGCACTATGTAGTTTTTCAGTTAGGATAGCATCTAAATATATTTAGAAAATAAGAATCTGTGATCTTTTCTAGAGCGGTTCTAGAGATAATACATGCTGTGTTTATAGATTTATAGGTCCTTTATAATTCCCTCCATCCAGTTTCACTTTTCTTGTATACATAAGCAGTTGTGTTGACTAGTACAGCAGCTTTTATTGGCTAGTCCATCCTTCCCCTATGATCTGTTCTGCTTTATATGTCAGATTTCATATACGTCGATTTTTGGGGGCCATCTATTTTTTTTTTTTTAAGATTTTATTTATTTATTTGAGACAGAGAGAATGAGAGAGACAGCACATGAGAGGGGGAAGGGTCAGAGGGAGAAGCAGGCTCCCTGCCGAGCAGGGAGCCCGATGCGGGACTCGATCCAGGGACTCCAGGATCATGACCTGAGCCGAAGGCAGTCGCTTAACCAACTGAGCCACCCAGGCGCCCTGGGGGCCATCTATTCTGTTCCATTAGTCTTTTTGCCTAGTCCTGTGTCAGTTCCATTCTATCTTAATTTTATAAATGGTTAGGCTAAGCCTCGCTACTGTGTTCAGTCAGTAAAAATATCATTGAACGAATCTTTGTGGCCAGTACTATATACTAGGAACTGTATAAGTTCTGGCAAAACAGCACTGAACTAAACAATTCTCGTGGAGCTTACTCTTGTAAAGAATTTCTTGGGTATTTTTCCTGTTCATAACCATCAGGTTCTTCTGGTTCTGTCAAGTTCAGTGACAAATTCAATAGCTTTTAAATTTTATTTTTATTTATTTTAGAGCTAGAGAGCAGGGGAAGGAGCAGAGGGGGAAGGATGAAGTGCTGAGCGCAGAGCCCAATGTGGGGCTGGATCCCACGACCCTGAGATCACAACCTGAGCTGAAACCGAGTGAGACGCTCAGCTGACTGAGGCACCCACGCACCCCAGCTTTTTTATTTTAAATTGTATCATAATAAGGAAGCTTGACATTTTTGACAATTCTGTCCATGAACATAGAATGCTTTTCTTTTTTTTTTTTTTTTTAAAGATTTTATTTATTTATTTGACAGAGAGAGAGAGCACAAGTAGGCAGAGAGGCAGGCAGAGGGAGAGGGAGAAGCAGACTCTCCACCGAGCAGGGAGCCCGACATGGGGCTCAATCCCACGACCCTGGGATCATGACCCGAGCCGAAGGCAGCCGCCCAACCGACTGAGCCACCCAGGTGACCCCATAGAATGCTTTTCAAGTCATATGTATTTCTCCCTGTCTTTGGCCTTTATTTAAAGCTTTATGGTTTCTTCCCATAAAGGTCTAGAATATATTTTATTAGATTTACTCCTAGTTATTACCATATATTTGCTGTTGCTACTGTAAATGATATCGTCTATTTGACTTAAATTTTATAAATGCTTGTATGCAGAAATGGCCTTTTTTGGGAGGGAGGTCTGGGGGTTAGATAGATTTTTTTTATCCAAACACCTTGTAGACTCTGTTTCCAGTAATTATTTTGTATATTCTGTAGGATTTTCTGTATTGATAAACGTATCCTCATCAAATAATTTGTTTTCAATTCTTCTACTTACTGCATTGGTTAAGACTTCCAAATTTAATGTTGAATAAACATGGTAATGATGGACATTCTTTTTTGTTCTTGATTTTAGAGTTTCACTGTTAAATTGTTTCTGCAGGTTTTTAGTTACCTTCTAGTCCCACTTGATATGAATTTTTAAGATAGATGTGACATTTTCTCATGCTTTTCCTGTATCTCTTATGATCATGTTATTTTTCCTTTAATCTGCTCATATGGTGAATTATATTTGTAACTTTTCAAAAAAAGTCTATGTATCCTTGTATCTAGGTTCCTGGAATATATTGGTCATAATGTATTTTATGTACTCTTGGGTTCTGCTTGCTAATGTTTTACTTATGGGCTTTCGGGTTTTTTGCATCTGTATTTTAGTGAAGTTGGCCTATCATTTTCATTTTCCCTAATGTCCTTGCCTTGTTTGATTTTGATATCTAGGTTATACTGGCCTCCTGAGTTGGGAAGTGTTTCCTCCTTTCCTGTTCTCTGAAAGATCTGTGTAATACTGGAATTACCTGCTCCCTGAAAGCTTGGCAGAACTGGCTCTTACCACTTCTGGACCTGATTGTATATGTGTAGCAAGGTTCTTTTGTTTCCTAATTTTTTCTCTTATATCGGTCCTAGGACTGTTCAGGCATTCTAATTATGCTGTCCCCAAACACAGGTGAACTTAAATAACAGTAGGGAGGACTTATTGATAAGAAAACACAGGAAAGGCAGAATGTCAGGAATGAGTCAGAATTTCAATTAGAGACTACACTTTGGGCCAGAAACAAGTTGGGGGTGGGTGGATGGGAAAGGAGCTAAATCTGAGATTTTGCTCGTTAAGAAGGATCCCTCCAACCAGGCTGATGGGGGCATAGGTGGGCTAACATGGTCTTAGCAAATTGACAGCATCCTCCCCCCCCCCCTTACGCCTGAGTGATCAAGCAAATGTGCACTAACAGAACACAAGACATGGCAGAAATAAACAGAATTAGGTTCCACCCCTGCCCCGTGTGGGGACTTCAGAGATTTTGGCACTTTCTGATCATTCTTCAGAATGTAAGTATGAAAAAAAAAAAAGAATGTAAGTATGAAGAATAAGGGACTTCAGTGCTGTCCTTGTAGAGTTCCCTACCCCATTCCACCCACCTTTCCATGAAGGGAAGTGTATTGAGAAAATATGAAATTTGCTCCCAGTTAGTTATACTAGTAGAAGGAGAGAGAGACGGTATGGACATTCCCCAGAGGTTTAAAAGTATTGACCTGCATTTAGTTCTTTTTTTTTTTTTTTTTTAAGATTTTATTTATTTGACAGAGAGAGACACAGCGAGAGAGGGAACACAAGCAGGGGGAGTGGGAGAGGGAGAAGCAGGCTTCCCGCTGAGCAGGGAGCCCGATGTGGGACTCGATCCCAGGACCCTGGGGTCATGACTGAGCCGAAGGCAGCCGCTTACCGACTGAGCCACCCAGGTGCCCCATTTAGTTCTTTACAATCAGTTTCTCTTTTGTCGTTATGTTGCTTAAGTTACCGTGAAGATTAACTCGTATTTTCACTGTTTTCCCGTATTTTATATCCTATTTCTTTTCATAACTGCTTATAGGGTCTTGAAAAATAAATTTTGAAATAAAATTTAAATTATTTAGTATTTTTACTTTACCAATCCATGCTATCTTATATAAACACAGTATAATTTAGTGCCTTTCAGAAAAATTCCTTGTCTCTGCTTTTTATCTTCAGCTATTCTTAGCTAATGTTTTTCCATGAGTTTTTCTGAAAGCAACAAAAAATTGGTTAATGCAAATCTCTGGGCCAGCCTGAAGTTTAACTTTGGAAACTAAGTATTAATGAGTTTCTACAGAAAAAAATTTCCTTTGCTTTTGTTTATAGATTGAAATTAACGAGTAAGTCAGTGAGAGTTGCTTAATGAAGTCCATTTACAATTTTTGACTTAATTTCCATTCTTAGTGTCCATTGACCCGACTTTAGGTAGAGAGCATGTGACTCCAGACAAGCATGCAGTCATTCTAGGTATATTGCTGCTTAAGAAAAGGACTTTACAAAATGTGTTAGAACATGGGAAAAAAGATCTTGGTCTCTTGTGGTTTTACAGGGTGCCAGAGGTTTAGTTGCTTGTATGTTTCACTCAGTTGCTTTCTGTTCAATGAGTAGGATCACCACCATGCCTTACAACTTTGCAGACTCACTGCAGAGGAAATAACAAGAGGTAAAATGACCTCAAATGAATGTGGCTTTTTTGTGGGATGGAGTGAGTAGACAGTGCTACAACTAAATAAACGAATTATGCAGGAAGGCCTTTACTTAACTCATCTATATTCTTTCTACACTGTGACTCCCCTGCCCCCATCATTCCTCGTTCTCTAAACATTTGTACAGTGATTAGTTTGTTGTAAATATGTAACGTGATTACAGTTGAGTTGTTTAGTATTTTTATAATCTTACTGTCATTTCTCTAGTAAGCTCTTTCTTTTCCTCTTTTGGGCTGACAGCTTCCTTATTGTGAGTGCCTTAAGGTAAGAGATCTTAGACTCAGTGTTGGTTGAATGGAACTAACTCCCTTCATCTTGTTATGTTGGAGTCTCTTTATCCTGCAAGTTCCTGTTGTTTTCATTACATAATCATTTTGTATTTGGAAAAATAAAACTGGTATTTGTATCTCTCTACCATAAGTCTTGGGTAGCATCATGACCTTTTATCAATTCAGTATTGGGTGTGAGAGATTTTGATAACAGTTTAAAGGGGAAGGAGAAATCATTATGTATGGTAAACTTGAAGTTATCTGTGCTCTTAGAAGGCAGAAAGGAGTCTGGATAGTTTTGTTTGTGTGTTTATTGCAATGCCCATCATACTCACATACCTAGGAAACACTTCTTTGCCTACTGGCCAGCTTATTACCAGTGTCAGGGTTGATTGAGATGTATGGGGGCGATTTGAGGTGTGGACATTTAACTCCATAAATATAGAGAAGATAGAGGCGATACATTTATTTTGTTTTCTGAAGGCAGCTCTCAGTGTAATGTAGTGGTTTTGGGCACAGAATTGAGCCAGACTGCTTGGAATCAGTCTCCACCACTTATTGCCTGTGGTTTTGGGCAAGTTACTTAACCTCTTTTGTCTCCTTTTCCTCACCTGTAAGATGGAGACGAATAACAAGAGTACTTAACCTACTTCATGGACTTCTTGTGAGGTTTCAGTGAACTAATGTATGTAAAGTACTTCGTGCCTGGCACATGGTAAATATAAATTCTGTAGAGGTATTGTTTGCCAAGTCAAACACATGTGACTCAACGTGTACCTGATGTACGTGTCCCTGAAGGAGTTCGGAGTGTAAAACTTAATTTTTCTGCAAGTCTGATTTATAGTTACTTTTAAATAGCTTTAAAAGTGGGGACTAAAGAATCCGTAAGGTATCTGTGTTTGGGTTATCTTTACTGTACACTGGCTGCCTTCCTCAGGAAATATTCTTTTGTCTTAGCTGTTCCATGGCCTGACTGAGTCGAGCTCTTTTGCAGTGACCGCAGCAGGGAAGCTTGGCCTGGGAGACTGGGTGAGGGGCACCCCCCCTCCCCCCGCCCTCCGCTAGGTACACGAGTCCTGTTGAGAAATAAGGGTTTTGCTTCTCTTATAAGGGCACCTAGCTGAACAGATGCCATCTCATCTCTGGGCGCTCTAGTATTAAAAGAAGTGAACGTCCAAAATAGGATTTATTAGGATAGTGATTCATTCATTCAATAAATATTTCTCTAGGGTTTATGTGCACGGCCTTAAGGAGTTTGCAAAGACAGGGTTTTCCTGTCCGAAAGTAGAATGTCAGTCCTAACTGAAGGGAAAAACATGAAAATGATTTGTTTTGTTCTTCCTGCTATCTCTGAAATTGGCCTGCTTCTCTTTCAGAAATGTAGTTTATGATTGCTCTCTTCGTACGCTTAAAAGCTCTGCTCTGCTTTGTTTGTAGAGGAAGGTTAAGAGGAAAAACTGGTAAGTTCTCTCATCTGTAAGTTTCTTGCTGATAAAATGACTACATTTCTAAGAAGTAAAGAAATTACCTGTGAATTTTGTTTCCCAAATAATTTAGTGAAATGTCAAAATGAATTTATTCATGTTGGCTTTAAAACTTTTTATTAATAAAGATATTCTACACCTTTAATGGGTCTGTCTTGCATTTTGTAAATAAATTTATTCTTGGCAAGATGTATACATTTTGAACTGTATTTTCGCATTGACTTGGAGGATTACGGGCCGCACGAGCAGTGCCAACACCCGCACCCCCACACCTGTGAAGATAGCAATGTCAGATGGCAGTACCTCCACATCTCTGCTTCCACATACTTGATGCTAAACTCACTGTAGCATTTGTCACTCAGAAACTGTGCTGTCTTATCCGTTCTGAGACATCTCACAAATTCTCATTTTAATACCTTTGTAATTAGGATGCATCTTCCAGTTGATGGCATCCTAGAGTCAACAAAAGATGGTATTTGTTTCTTGTCTTGCCTCCTGTTTGAGGATGAGTAGGACGCCTTGAGGGCAAGGACTATTACTCATTCACTTGTGTCCTCTCCGATGTGCGATTTGCATTTAGAACTCCACTTTTGCTGAACTGCAGTGTGGCAGTTTTTTTAGGATCATCTCAGTGAGTGTTAACTGAAATGAGAGTTTCTTCAGGACGCTTTTGCAGGAGGAGGCATTTAAGAGGAGGGCCTGGTCAGTGCTGATAAGTAGTTAAATGTGACTTCAATTTCCCCTCTTTTGTACCCATTCGGTCATTCTCTTGTGGTTCTCTTGTTCATACTGATGCATACCTCAGTGACAAAGTGTTATGTACACTTCAACCAGAATTAGTTGCTTTTAGCACATGCCAGTGAATTGGAAGAGTAAGATTGTTAGGTTCTTATTTGTGATACGCTGTTATTTTGTGAGCATCCTTTGGATATTGTACTATACTGTAGTCACTTCATTACGTAAATGAGGAAATGGGGAGTCGGTGTGTTTAGGGACATAATGTTTATTTTAGTCTATGGTGATGGAAGAAAGACCAAACTTCCTGCACAAAGCTTCTGCTTTAGAAGCATCTTCTTCTTCTCAATTACTATTTTTTGTTATTTTTATTGGTTTAAAATTATCTGTCTTATTTATAAATAGCTCTGTGATTATGAGACTTTGGGTTTTCACACCCTTATAACAATAAATCAGATGTTTGCTTGAAAGGTAGAGTTGGTCTAGACGCCCTTTTCTTGCCCCCAAGTACTTGAATTATCAGCCTTGCAAAAATCCAGATGGAATCTTAGTGCTAGAAGAAACTGCTTAGTGAGTGGCTCTAGTTGTTTTCCATAAGTTAAGCTTTTACATGTGGGTGATTAGAAAAGTCTTATCTGGGACCCTAATTAGTATTTTTCTGGAAATAACTGCCATGTACATTTTTAAAATAGTCTTTATTTAAGAAAAGTTGTAGATTTATGGAAAAATTGAGAGGATAAAACAAAGTTCCATGGGGCGCCTGGGTGGCTCAGTCTGTTAAGTGTCTGCTTTCGGCTCAGGTCATGATCCCAGGGTGCTGGGATCGAGCCCCATGAACCCTGCATCAGGCCCCCTGCTCAGTGGGGAGTTTGCTTCTCCCTCTCCCTCTGCCTCCCCTCCCCCGGTTGTGCTTGCGCTCACGCATTCTCTCAAAAATAAATTAAATCTTTAAAAAAAATCCCAAAAAACAAAGTTTCCATATACCCAGCATCGAGTTTCCCTGTTATTAACCTCTGAATTGTACATTTGTTATAATTAATGAACCAGTATTGATACTTTATTATTATTATTATTATTTTTTTATTTTTATTTTTAAAGATTTTATTTATTTATTCATGAGAGACAGAGAGACAGAGGCAGAGGGAGAAGCAGGCTCCCCGCGGAGCAGGGAGCCCGATGCGGGACTCGATCCCAGGACCCTGGGATCATGACCTGAGCCGAAGGCAGACGCTTAACCGACTGAGCCACCCAGGCATCCCGATACTTTATTATTAACTAAAGTTTATACTTTGTTCAGGTTTTCATAGCTTTTACCTAATACCTGTTTTCTGTTCTGGTATGCTATCCGGATACTGCATTACATTTAGTTGTCATGTTTCCTTAGGCTCCTCTTTGCTGACTTCCTTTGTTTTTGGTGACCCTGACCATTTTGAGGAGAATTTATGAAGTATTTTGTAGAATGCCCCTCTATTGGAATTTGTCTGATGCTTTTCTCGTGACTAGATTGGAGTTACGGGTTTTTGGGAGGAAGACACAGAGGTAAAGTGCCATGCTTATCAGGTCACGTCACATCAAGGGTATACATTGTCAACACGATTCCTACTATTGATGTTGACCACGGTCACCTGGCTGAGGTAGTGTGTGTGGTTTCTCTACTGTAAACCTCCTACCCTCCTTTCCCGCCGTGTTCCATACTGTATTCTTTGGAAGGAAGTCATTGTGTGCAGCCCACACAAGAAGGAGTGGGGATGCTGTGTAATTTTGAGTAAACCTATCTAAATGGCAGAACAGTTTAAAAATGTGCCTGGAGTTAATGAAATTTTTGTTTTCAACAAAAACATCAGTGTTTAACCTGCATTTCAGAGATTTGTTTTTGGCAAAATTTTCATTCTCAGTGTTTTAATCTTCACTTGTTGTGTGGCAGCTGTTAGATGTTCCTGTTTACCTACTTTTTGTACCATCTATTTGATACTCTTTTTTAAAGATTTTATTTATTTGACAGAGACCCAGCGAGAGAGGAAACATAAGCAGGGGGAGTGGGAGAGGGGGAAGCAGGCCTCCCGCCGAGCGGGGAGCCCGATGCGGGGCCTGATCCCAGGACTCTGGGATCATGATCTGAGCTGAAGGCAGACACTTCACGACTGAGCCACCCAGGTGCCCCTATTTGATACTTATTTTTGAGAAAATGAAAGCAAAATGTGGGAGATTATTCAGAAACTCTTGAATAAAATTTGTTAGTATTTTGATCTTCATCTGTTGCTTTTTCTCTGTTAAAAATATTATTTCTAAAATTGAAGGCTTGCTTGATATGTAAATTAGGATTAGACACCAGAACAGTTTAGGACCCAAAATGATCAAGGGAAAGCACCTTGTCGGAAACCCCCATGACAATAGCCTCTCCTTGTAGTTCCCATTTGTGTGTTTCAATTATAAGGCTTATGTTAAAATTAGATCAGAATTTCCATTGTAGACTCTCAATTTCATAGTTGTGTAACTGCCATATAAACTTGATTGTAAACAACGGCCTATAATGATGGGCCTTATTTGAGCAATTAAGGTGAGAAATTGTGAGGACTGAATTTGATTCCAAAGGTGAGTATAAATTTTTTGTCTTACGATTTCCCACATTTTCTACAGTGGGGACATATTATTTTATAATTAAAAAACTAAACTAAAAATAATACAATTTGTTATAGTCTTGGGACTATTATATATGTAATTATATATATTTCTTTTTTATAATTTTGATAATTATATTTCTTTTTGACTACTTTCCCCAAACTTTAGAAACTTAGAGCCATTTAAATCCATTTACCTTCTTTCACTTTTTGTGTGTTTTTTGACTGACTAAATCTTTCTAGTTCAGAGAACGAAAACTCGAAAACTGTTACTTCGTGCGTCTATGTATATCTCTTTGTAATAAATTGTAATGCTGATCCTGTGAAGGCAGCTCAGCTTTTGAGTTCTAATAGTTTGTGAATAGAAAAAAAAAATCTGTTTTGTCCTCCATTTTTCTTGGGCTTATAAACTATGTACAAAAATTATTTGCAAGAAGGGGGGAGTTCAAATCTTAGAGGTGAATGTATTAGATTCATAGGTCTCCTATAACAAATTACCACAAATGTAGCTTTAAACAACAGAAATGTATTCTCTCACAGTTCTGTGGACCAGAACCTTGAAGTCAGGTTGTTGACAGAGTTGGTTTCTTCTGGAGGTTCTGAGGGAGAATCGCCTTCCATGCCTTTCTCCCAGCTTCTGGTGATTTTTGACGTCCCTTGGCTTGTGGACACATGCCCTTTGGGTCTTGTCTGTGTTTGTGTGTCTCAAATCTTCCACTCTTTTCTCCTATGAAGATACAATGGAGATCCTTAACTTAATCGTATCTGCAAAGATCCTATTCCAAATAAGGTCACATTCACAGCTACCAGGGTGTTAGGAGTTAGGCATCTTTTTGGGTGCCATAATTCAGCCCACTACAGTGAGTAAAACCTTTTCTTGAATTTGCTAATGAGCACTGTATAAATACTTTTACTGGAGGGAAGAATAGTATCTGACCTATGTACATACAAATGTGATTCAAAATTTAGTTGCATGTTTATTTTCTCTTTGTGTGGTTTGCAATTGATGTGGCATTCTTGTACTGTGAAATTAGGCTGTGTGCATATAGACAAGCTGTAATTTGGGACTTTAAATGGTGTGAGCAAAGTCTTAAATTCTACGAACACATGCCATTTAGCTCTTTTTGTAAGATGAATGTTTTTATGCTTCCTTTTGATATGAGCCATGTTTGTCTTCACTTAAAGGAGTTTAAATTTATCCAGTGATCTAGTCTGATTTGAATTTGTGTGCCATGTGGAGGGATTTCATAGAAACCAAGAATTGCTGGGTGGATAAATGAGGTTAAATAATCAGAAGTAAGAAGGGTAGTCCTTGGTGTGAATAGACAGAGCCGCTTTCTGAAAAGTGCTGCCTCATCCTTCTGGCATGTGGTTTGGAGAGAACCTCTGGTCAGAGCATTCTCCTTCTCTCCCACTTTGAGATGAAAGCCATGAGAAATTTAGTTCTTAGGATAAGAGGTTTAATAAAGCTTTTTTTTTTTTTTTTTCTTTTCAAGTTCAGTTGTGCTGTAGACCCATGGCTACAGTATTTGGTGATGTAATTTTTAAAAACAAGCCCCTTCTTCCATCCATTCTGTATCCACATGAGTCTGTTTTGTAGTACTTATTTCAAAAATTGTCATCTTGGGGCTCCTGGGTGGCTCAGTCGGTTGAGCATCCGACTCTTGATTTCAGGTCATGATCTCAGGATTGTGCGATCGAGCCTGCTTGGGATTCTCTCTCTCCCTCTGCGCGCCCCCCCCGCCCCCCGCCTCTCTCTCTCTCTCTCTCAAAAAATAAATTGTCATCTTTATTCTGCTTGCTTATGTATTGTCTCCACTACTAAGATGTAACAAGTGCCAGGATCATATCAGTTTTATTCTCACTCAGGACTGTACCCCAGCACTAAGTAGTAAATATTCAACACGTATTTGTTGAATGAATGAACTTAATATACCATGGGTACTCTTAAAATCCATATTACAATGTTAATATTCTTCATTTGTATCTATGTTTCTATAAAACGATTAAGCACATTTAGAAATGTATTACTGATAACTTTTTTTTTTTTTTTTTTTTTAAGATTTTATCCATTTATTTGACAGAGAGACAGCGAGAGAGGGAACATAAGCAGGGGGAGTGGGAGAGGGAGAAGCAGGCTTCCTGCCGAGCAGGGAGCCCAACGCGGGGCTCGATCCCAGGACCCTGGGATCATGACCCGAGCCGAAGGCAGACGCTTAACGACTGAGCCACCCAGGCGCCCCTGTATTACTGATAACTTTCAAGTATAATTGACCTACATTTTCCTAAACATGGTTAAAGTGCTTTTACTTCTTTTTTCCTCCTTGAATCAATAGAAATCTTTCGCCACAACATCTTAAAGGGGATCGTAAGCAAAGTGTACGCACACACTACTTTGATTGCCTCTGTGGGGTGGTTCTTGGCTAATCCCTGCAAAAGGAAGTATCAGAAAGAAGGCTTCTGTCCATTACATAGCAAGACTGGGAAAGGAAGGCAACAGCCAGTGTAGAATAAAATCAGAGAATCAAACTCTGCAGTGCTTTTCATTTCATTTAGAATAAAATCCAAGTCCTTAACCATGGTCTACAAGGCTTTGACTGCCTCTGTTAACTTTCTGAACTCAGGTACTGTTTTCCCTGTCATTCATTCTGTTGTAGCTGCACCGGCCTCCTTGCTATTCCTCAAACACGTTACCCACACTCTCACCTCACTACCTTTAACATAATGTTCTCTCTGCCTGTGGTGATCTTCCCCCACATAGCAGCATGGCTGACTCCTTCCATTGATCTAGGATTTTATCCTGAAATGTCACACTGCCAGCAAAGCCCTCTCTGGCTCTCTCTCTCTTTTTTTTTTTTTTAAAGATTTTATTTATTTATCTGAGAGAGAGAATGGGAGACCGAGAGCATGAGAGGGGGAGGATCAGAGGGAGAAGCAGACTCCCCACCGAGCAGGGAGCCCGATGCGGGACTCGATCCCGGGACTCCAGGATCATGACCTGAGCCGAAGGCAGTTGCTTAACCAACTGAGCCACCCAGGCGCCCCCCTCTCTGGCTCTCTTATGCAATATCACATTCTCCTTGCTAGTTCCTGCTGCTGTCAGCCCCCTTTATTTTCCTTTAGAGTTCACATGACCTTTCCTATATATATTTTGCTTATTTATATGTTGATGGTCAACCCTCCACAAAACTGCTAGCCCCATGAGAGCTGTGATTCCATTCTCTGCTCCTGACTCATCGTAGGTGCTTGGTTAGTATTTGTAGATTGAGTGGGTTAGTGAATGAGCCTAAGGAAGATTCATACGGAATTTTTTTTTTTTTTAAGATTTTATTTATCTATTTGACAAGAGAGAGAGAGTGCGCACAAGCAGGGGGAGCGGCAGGGAGAAGGAGAAGCAGGCTTCCTGCGGAGCAGGGAGCCCGATACGGGGCTCGATCCCAGGACCCTTGGATCATGACCTGAGCCGAAGGCAGACGCCCAACTGACTGAGCCACCCAGGCACCCCTCGTGTGGAAGTTTTAAAAGTTTAGTAGAACATGGGCTGTGAAAATCACCAGCCCCCTTTACTTCCAGTTTTGCTCCAACAGACCATTCATTCTCTGTTCTAGAAGAGATGAGAAATGAAGACAGGGTTTAGGATATTCGTAGGTGGCAGTGGATAGAAGGGAAAGGAAATGAAAAGGGAAGTAACTAGCCAGGCCCTGGGGAGCAAAAGTTAACAGCTAGAAGCAAGTTGGTCAGCTACCTGCTTTATGGGGCAGCCTTTTGTTTCTAAGTTTGGAAAGGAAGAAAACCAATTCTTATTTATTTGTATTTATTGATTGATCGATTAAAAAAGATTTTATTTATTTGAGAGATAGAGTGAGAGAGCACAAGCAGGGGGAACAGCAGAGGGAGAGGGAGAAGCAGGCTCCTCGCTGAGCAGGGAGCCCGATGCAGGGCTCGATCCCAGGACCCTGGGATAATGACCTGAGCCAAAGGCAGACGCTTAACCGACTGAACCACACAGGCACCCCAAGAAAACCAAATTTTATTTTATTTTTTTTAAAGATTTTATTTAT
Organism: Neomonachus schauinslandi; assembly: GCF_002201575.2. Classification (NCBI taxonomy): domain Eukaryota; kingdom Metazoa; phylum Chordata; class Mammalia; order Carnivora; family Phocidae; genus Neomonachus; species Neomonachus schauinslandi. The sequence goes on from NC_058413.1 coordinate 42,807,071, forward strand.
TTATTTGAGAGAGAGAGAATGAGAGAGAGCACATGAGAGGGGGGAGGGTCAGAGGGAGAAGCAAACTCCCTGCTGAGCAGGGAGCCCGATGCGGGACTCGATCCCGGGACTCCAGGATCATGACCTGAGCCGAAGGCAGTCGCTTAACCAACTGAGCCACCCAGGCACCCAAAAACCAAATTTTAAATGCCTGCTTTGGACTAAGCCATGTACTGGGTACTTGACTGTCATTTAATCTTTTTTTTTTTTTTTTAAAGTGTCATTTAATCTCCACAGTAGCCCTTTCAAATGAGAATCACTGTGGCCATCTGATAGGTGAGGAAATTGAGATTTAAGATTTATTTAAGAGATTTAGATAACCTTCCCAAGATCATATATCAGTTAGTTAAGTGGGATATCCAGGCCTGACAGATTCCAAAATCCGTGTTCTTTCTTTCTTTTTTTTTTTTTTTTTTAAAGATTTTATTTATTTATTTGAGAGAGAGAATGAGAGACAGAGCACGAGAGGGAAGAGGGCAGAGGGAGAAGCAGACCCCCTGCTGAGCAGGGAGCCCGATGTGGGACTCGATCCCGGGACTCCAGGATCATGACCTGAGCCGAAGGCAGTCGCTTAACCAACTGAGCCACCCAGGCGCCCATCCGTGTTCTTTCTTATACTTAGTTTGTAATACCTAAAGGGGGATTCTGTATATATCAGTAATTTACATTTCACATAGTGGTGTAAAAACCTCAGAAGATTTTTGGTTGTCTTACTTGACTCCTTGTAACAAAGTTGTGGAAGTAGCTATAACCTCAGCTTCCCAGGTAATAGTACTTAGTGATGTGATTTGCTGCAAATTCTATAGCTAGAAAGTAGTGGGAGCTAGGGCTGTAAGCAAACCTTCCTGACTTAAACTCTGATATCCTTTTCATTATACCACAGATATAAAAAAAAGGAATTCTTGATAGCACCTATAAATTCTGTTGGACACAGTGTAGGAGCTGAATATGTCCTGATAAAATTAGAGAGCCGGAGTCTTTTAAAAGATCAGACAGAGCAAATTCCTCATTTACCCTAAGAGCCAAGAAAGAGGTTGACTCCTCCAGGAATACTCGTCTGGTTGTTGTAGAGCTGGGACTAGAATCTAGTCTTCCTCATACTCCTGTGCTCTGCTTTTATTACTAAAGAGTTTGTGTGTAATCCATCTAGGTCTTTCCCCTTGATTCCCTTTTTCATTCACATGTTTCAGATTTCAAAACCAACAAAAAATTTTCCCTCCCACTCCTGTCTCCCAACTTCCAGGTTGGGGTCTTCCCATAGGTAATGATATCTTGTGTATCTTTCTTGTATATCCTTCCAGAGATACTTTATGCACAATAAAGCAAATAGGTAAACTGTGCTTACTTAACCACATATCTTGCAGATTCCTCTACATTATTAGTACATGAAGTCATTCTTTTCTTTAATGGAAGCATTCGTATTGAATGAGTGCTTCATAATTTAAGCAGTCATTTACTGAAGGACATTTAAGTTGTTTCCAGTCTTTTAGATTAAAAAAAATTCAATAATGAATGACCTTGCACATGTCATTTCATATATGTACAGATGTATTGGTAGGATACATTTCTAGAAGTGAAATTGCTAGATCAAAGAGTATATGTTTTTTATATTGCCATCCTCAGACCTTTATTCTTAATGTAGAAATGTTTTCATTTTTTTTTTTTTTTTTTTTTTTAAAGATTTTTTTTTTTTATTTGACAGAGAGAGACACAGCGAGAGAGGGAACACAAGCAGGGGGAGTGGGAGAGGGAGAAGCAGGCTCCCCGCAGAGCAGGGAGCCCGATGTGGGACTCGATCCCAGGACCCTGGGATCATGACCTGAGCCGAAGGCAGTCGCTCAACCAACTGAGCCACCCAGGCGCCCGAAATGTTTTCATTTTGAATGAAACAGCTTTTAATTGCTTTTTCTATTTGGCAATAGCAGTTCATAATTTTAAAAATAAGTTACTTTAAGAGTGATGGGATTTATTTTTTTAAACTGCTGCATGTTGTATGCTTTGATGTTAATATGACAGATTAAAGAAAGTGTAATGGAAGCAGTATTGCTTTGGAGTTAGACCTGAATTTGGATCCCCGTTCTACCAGTCTACTGACTGTGACTTTTGGCAGGTCATGTAACCACCGAGCCTCAGTGATCTCATCCGAACAACAATACCAGCCTTACAGAATTGTTGTCTAGAACTACCGTATTTCATTAATCCTAAGACACATTTTTTCCTCTACATTCTGGGATCTTTGACATTGAGAGGCTCATAATCAAAGACATGCAGTAGTTGTTTTGGTTTTTTTTTTTCTTCCTTTCTTGGCACATAAGATAATGTTGGTCTTAAAATTAATGGCATCTTATTAGATTTGATGAAGTGGGATGATGCCACAAACTGGCACAAGTGAACTGTGCTAGGGCATGGTATAGGCAGAGGGAGTTCACCGTGATGAGGAAAGTTCAGGGGTGGGGGGGGCTGGTTGAGTCTTAGGGAAGTGGGTATAGCAGTGGAAGTTCTGTTCCAGGCAGCAGTCAGCACAGCAGAACCACCACACAGTAAAAGGATAGTGCAGTTGGTTGATGGAGCACAAGGCCAGACGTTACCCACAAATCTGGGTATATGGAAGTTGGAATTGTGGCAGATTGTTGGTGGGTAACAGGACTTTGGCTCAGGGTTGAGATTTAGGAACTGTGTGCTAATTATAGCAGGAAGACTTCAAAATAATGGGGCTATGGGAAAAAATTTTGCAAATGATACATCTGATAAGGGATTTGTATCCAGAAAAAAATATATATATATTTAAAGATTTTATTTATTTATTTGTCAGAGAGAGAGAGAGCTAGAGCACAAGCAGGGGGATCTGCAGGCAGAGGGAGAAGCAGGCTCCCCGCTGAGCATGGATCCCGATGCGGGACCTGATTCCAGACCTTGGGATCATGACCTGAGCCGAAGGCAAACGCTTAACCAACTGAGCCACCCAGGTGTCCCTATATCCAGAATATATAAAGAACTCTTACACTGAACAGTAAAAAGACAACCCAATTTAAAAGAGGGCAAAGATTTGAATAGACATTTCTCCAAAGAAGGTCCACACGTGGCCAATAAGTATGTGGAAAGATATTTAACATCCCATTATGGAAATACCAGTCAGAACTGCAAGGAGGGGCACCTGGCTCAGTTGGTAGAGCATGTGGTTCTTGATCTCAGGGTTGTAAATTTGAGCCCCACGTTGGGTGTAGAGATTATAAAAAAGATTCTTAAAAAAAAAAAACCTGTAAGGAGATATTACTGTACACCCGCTAGGATGACTAGAATCAAAAAGACACATGTTCTGCAACAAGTATTGGTGAAGATACTGAGAAGTTAGAACCCTCAGACACTGTTGATGGGAATGTAAAATGGCACAACCACTTCGGAAAAGAGTTTGGCAGTTCTTCAAGTTAACGGTATGATCCAGCAATTCCTGTACTAGAAATGTACCCAAGAAAAGTGAAAACATAGGTTCACCGAAAAGATTGTACATGAATGTTCATGGCAGCATCATTTATAATAGCCCAAATGTAAAAACAACTCCAATGTCCATTACCCGATGGATGGGTAAATATAATATGACATATCCATATGATGGCGTATCATAGCAAAGGAATGAGAAATGAAGTACTGATGTGTGCTATCACATGGACAGATGTTGAAAACACATGCTAATAAGTAAAAGAAGCCAGACACAAAAAGACCACATATTATATGATTGGATTTACATGAAATATCCTGAGCGGGCACGTTGCTAGAGACAGGAAGTAGATTGGTGGTTTAGTGGCCCTAGGGGTGGGAGAGGATGGGGGGAAGGGGAAATGCCTGTTGAAGGGTGTGGGATTCCTTTTGGGGTTGGTGAAAATGTTCTGGAATTAGATCGTGATGACCGTTGCACAACCTTGCGAATTACTAAAAACGGTGAACGGTGTACTTGAAATGGGTGAATTTTCTGGTATGTGAATTATATTCCAGTAATGCTCTTAAAAAGAGGGCCTACTTCTAGGAATGGCCTGGATTACTTACCTAGAAGATGATCTGCATAAGAAAAGAGATAAGAGTAGAAGCAGCCAATTGTAAGAGCTGAAATACATGTTGATTGGGAAAGCCGGAGAAGGAGGAGGAGAGATGGTGATGTCTGGGTTGGGAATAAAACAGTAGCAGTTATCAGCATTGTTACTGTCCTGCCAAGGTCAGATGAGTAAGAGCTAACAATGCTGAGACTCTGGATCTTGTAATGGTTGAGAATGCTTCTTCCCAAAGTCTGTATTGGCCCCGAGGTCTTTGTGGTGGGGACTCCCATCATGGGGAGGACCCTGATATGGAGAGGAAGGATACAATGATAGGACCCAGGTGAGGCCTGGACGGTTACGTGCCCCAGAAGTCAAAGACTATCTTCTTCATCTGAAATGTCGCACAGAGGCCAGTGTTACGTTGTTTAGGCAGCTTTGGTCCATGTAAGGGTGGAGGTAAAGAAGGCTAACGTAATTTAACTTAACAGCTATCAGGATGGAAAGGATGGGGTGGATCTGGAAATTCCCTAGGGAGACAAGGTTCAGTCAAGGCAAGAACTGAAAGACACAAAAACTTGGTGTGTTAAAGGGAATGTCATGGGATTTACTCACATTTCCCATGGGGATAGTACGAGCTATTTATTAATGTCCACATATCATTCACAGGCTTATATGGCCCCTGTTTATTACTTCTGTCTGTGCCAGTTGTCATTGTGCTTTAAAAAAATTAAATCTTATCCTTAAAACTTCATTTAGGCTTTGTACATTATCTTTCAAAATAGGATTGCAATTCCTGGAGGATGAGAGCGAATGAATACGAAGTTCAAACAAGAAAAATAAACTTTATTATGCTGCATGATAGAGGCTGCTGGCTTGCCGTTGTTGACTGGTTTCTGAAAATTACGGCAGCTCTGCAGGATGAGCATGTACTTGCAAAGCCAGTACCTGAGTTAAGCCTGTCGTACCTACTAATGGTCTGTATATATGAATAGTGGCTGTAGCCATGGCAGGGCCCCTCCTTTCCTTTTATCAAAATCTCTCCACTGGTACTGTGAGCTAAACATTTCTGTCCACCCAATAGGTTAGTTTTACAAGTTGTGATAGCGTTGGTGGAGGGAAGTGAAAGAAGAAAGAGGAAAACCGTTCTCTTCCCTTCTTTCCTTTTGAAGCCTTGGGTTTGGAAGGATAAAAGCTTTGAAGAGTAAGCTGACACTCCCTTTGGGGAGTTGACATCATGAAATGGTGGTTTATCCCCCCTGAATAATTTTCCTTTCACGGAGTCCGAAGCTTTTCTTTTTCTTTTTGACCTTTGCCAAAAATGTTAACTAAAGATTCATTTTGGTTTAGAATTTTGCTTTTTAAAAGAGCAAGCATCACTTGAAGGGTTGGGGTGAGCTCCTACTGCAGTGTGCTCTAATTTGGACTGGTAATTTTCCACCTAGTGCCTCTGGGTGAGTTCTGGGTCTCCTGAGGGGATTGTTAATTTTAATTTGAGAGTGGAAAGTGGAAGGAACAGTGGGCAGAGAGGTAAGTGGTTTTGTACCTAGAATGTTACCAGAGGGAAGCGAATGCTAGGATAAGAATGAGGTAGTGGAGGGGCGCCTGGGTGGCTCAGTTGGTTAAGCGACTGCCTTCGGCTCAGGTCATGATCCTGGAGCCCCTGAATCGAGTCCCGCATCGGGCTCCCTGCTCAGCGGGGAGTCTGCTTCTCCCTCTGCCCTCTTCCCTCTCGTGCTCTCTGTCTCTCATTCTCTCCCTCTCAAATAAATAAAATCTTAATCTTTAAAAAAAAAAAAAGAATGAGGTAGTGGAGAGTTAGGGAAGGATGATGTGGCTGGGGTGCCTGGGGGGTGCCCCAAAGACAAGCTTTTCCTCCTTGGTGTAGCTTCAGCCTGGCTCTCTGCACTGGGAAAGGAAGGGAAATTCCCTTTCGTCTCTTCTTGGGCCAAATGCCTCTGCTACAGAGGTTAGAATAGAACTCAGGGTTAATATGGCTCAGGACCATATTTCAGTGGTAGCTTTTGTGGTCTGGCCTTATGGACCTAAACACAGATGAGAACAGTTTTTACCTGGGGAAATGAGCACTGACTGACTTAGAAACAAACTTTTGAAATAGAACCAGTTTATAAGTTGACTTTGTACTGTACTTTTTCTTGTTGCATACCAGGCCCATTGATCTTCACATGAGGTGTGAATATCATCCCTGAGATTGCACAGAAGTCACATGAAAGGCACACAGTGGCTTTGGACAGTCTGAGACAATTAGCAACATTGACTGGGTGCGGGGGGAAGTTTTGTTAGAAAGAGACTAAAAGGATTACTGGACTTAGGGTAGCCTTTTATTCTGGAGGATCCATTATGGGGATCTCCATAATTATACTTGTTAGATTAAATGAAATACTAATTCAGTCAGGAAAAACTGTGTCCTTGCCTGAAGGAATATCAGGCATATTGGAAACATTTGACATCACAGTAAGGGAGGGTGTTGCAGGGAACAAAGGTTCTCTGTGACTTGACAGCTGCTGTTAAACAGTGCCACCAGGAAGAGCCTGACGCTGGCCCCAGCTGCCTGAAGTTGCTACAGCCTTCTCTAGTGTTACCAGAGGAATTTGCACTGCTCTTGTGTTAGCAGATAGAGGCTGCTGATGGATCGCTAACCAGGTCCTTACTGTGCTCTGGGAAGTCAGTTTCTGACCTCTCAGTACAATCGTCTGAACTATTGGGTTTCCTAATGGCCGGTATTTTGAGGTTCTAACTATGTACAGAGTACCTTACTTAACTCCAAAGAAGTTCTAAGAAGCATAAGCTACGCAATGGATACATGAGATCTAGTTGGAAATAGGCTTTAACTGGAACTCTATAACTTATTTTAGTTTCTCTTGAAGCCCAGAGGCTGAGAGTAAAGTTACCCTCATATTTCAAGGACTTGCATAGAGGGTGGCCTTAAATTGGTTTTGCACATATCTTATTATCTCCAGGAAGTAAAATTATGGAGTATTAAGGGTTCTAAAACAAGGATGTTTTTGGAGAGAACTGTTAGTATGTGGTGTGTTCTGTGTCTTTTCCCACCTCCACACACAGCCTCTGGAGAGGAGGATGCTTCTCTTAAGTCCCTTTCGTTGAAGCCAAATAATAGGGGAGGCTCTAGTAGAATCATTCTGAGAACTTGACATGTATCCCTTGGTGTTTGGCAGAGCATAAGGAATAGTATGTGAATCTGTGGGTCCCTAGCAGAGCAGAAGGAAGGAGGGCTGTATAGTTAGTAATCTGCATTTCAGAGGGCAGCAGTGTTTCCTTGAGCTTCTGGATGGAACCAGGGTAAAACCTTCTAAAGAGGGACACTGTGTGTGACCGCCTCGAAGATGATACGAACCAGGAGGAGGTGCCTGTGGAAACCCTAAGGATTGAGGGTTAGAGGTGTAAATGGTCAGTTCTCATTCAAGTTCTGGGAATTGCACATGGAGGTTCCCATGTAGGGACTCTTCCAGGAGACCCATAGAAAGTTAGCATGGACATCAGATTTCGTTGGTGTGGCCTTTTCAGTGCCCCTTACTTCTCCCCACTCCTTCAGCTCCAACCCAGAAGGAACCAGAGAGCCTTGTTAGAAGTTGAAGAGATGCAGAAACAGATGGGGAAAGACAGACAATGACTGGTATCACTCCCCCCCCCCGCCCCCGCCCCAGCCCAATTGCAGACTTTTCAGCTCTAGCTCAGAAGGGGAAAAAAGCTTTTTAATTTAGATGAGTATTGACTAACACACTGTACTAGACATCTTAATTATCGAAATCATAACATCTTGGGGCTGACAGTGATTGAACAACTATTTATAATCAAAGAATGATTGGAAAAAATTAGGAGACTTGCATTAGATTTCATTCAGGAGCAAGGGAAAACTTGTCCACAGAAGGGCTTTGAAGGAAAGTTTTATGCTTGTACCCTGTTGAGTTTAGCTCAGTGCATCATTTATACATTCACATATATGCATATATGAAAAGATAAACAAATGTAAAAGGAAATTGTAAGTACCAATTAGAAGGTATACATAAAGTTTGGTGTACAGATTTTCCAAAGCATAACATAGAATATTTGGGAAAATCTAGACCTATTGTCTTAAGGGTAAGAGGAATTCAGGCATACTGAGATTGTTTTCTGGTTGGAGTGTTGTAGGTTTGCAAAAGGAAGTAAGGTACAGATTGCTCTTCAGTAGCTATGACTTGTAAGAGCCTACTGTGTGTCCTAGGTTGTACTTTGTACTCCACATACATTTTTTTTACTTTTCACAACAATCCTGCAAGTTTCCATCTTTTTTTTTTTTTCTTTCTTGAGAGAGAGAGAGAAGGGGGTGGGGTTGAGGGAGAGGGAGAGAATCTTTGAAATATATTTTAAAATTTATTTTAGAGAGACAGTGGGGTGGGGAGGGGCAGAGGGAGAGAGAGTCTCAATCAGACTCCACGCTGAGTGCAGAGCCCGATGCAGGGCTCGATCTCACGACCCTGAGGTCATGACCTGAGCCGAAATTAGGAGTCGGACGCCCAACTGGCTGCGCCACCCAGGCGCCCCTAGTATTATTTCCATCTTATCAGACAGTGAAACTGAGGTTCAGACAGGTTAAGTGAAGTGCTCTCATTTCCCACAGGTAGTGAAAGTAGAGAGCTGTATTCTCGTCTGACTTACATCTCAGGCTCTTTCCACTCCACTCTGCTGCCTCCCTGGCGGCCCCCCACACTAGGATACAGTGGTGGGATAAGGCTGCATAACCTCAGCAGATGCTCCTAGCCAGGAAGAGAATGGGGTGTACACAGCACTCACTGGAGACTGCAGCTCCTCAATCCCTCTGGTCAGCTCCCCCCGCAACCTCTTTCTGGAAGGTTTCTTTTTTCCCATGATCCTCCAGAGCCACATCTAAAGTGGGCACTGGGACAGGACCTCCTTAAATTATCCCTGTCCTTTACTCTTTCTGTTGAGAAAATGGGCTTTAGAGCTGTTAATCAATTTACCCAAGGACTCAAACAGTTAGGAAGTGGAAGTGGCATCTGGGTTTGAATTTCAGGTTTCTCAAACTCTGGAGCCCATACGTTTTCTTCTCATCGTGTTGCCTCCAGCAAAGACTATAAGTGCATGTATTAATAGAAAATGAGCCCTTAGGAAACCTTATGTTTTAGTTTATTTTATCATGATTTAAAAAACATAGGTTTTGTGGATAGAATTAAGAATAGGAAAAATACTGACTTGAAATGGAGGGGGCAGAGAACCAAAGAATTCTGTATCTAGAATCTTTCATGATGTGGATTCTTTGTGTAGTGTGGGGGAAGAAGGGTGAGCTGAACAGGATGTCAAGAAGAGAAAGTCTCCCTTTCCTTTCTGTACCCCATGTTTTTAGAGGACTCCTGAGACTCTTCCTGAGACTGGCACTATGCTTAGAAATGCCCTGTCGTTTGTTTACGACTCCCCAGTGGCACCTTCGATCTAGCAAGGGTAGTAAACTTAACCAGAGTGCTGGATTTACAGTTTCACACATCTCCAGTAAATTACCCATCCCATTGTGTAGACCAGGCACCGCTCTGTGGCAGTGCTCCGGAACTACACTCTCACCAGTAGCTGGGCGTCAGGAGAAAGTGGGCTCTCACTCCTGCCCCCTAAATGCAGAAGTGGCCTCAGCTCATTCTCTCTCCTCCCCTTCCCCTTTCTTTTCTTTCTTAAGGCAGCTTCTTTGAATGGGAAGATAGTGAGCTGGCAGTTCTCTTAGGCCAAGCAGAATTCCTGATGTGCAATCTAGTGGCATATAATCAGGAATACTGTTCCTGCCATTACAGCATAATGCTCTTGCATTATTAAGGGCTTCTGACAACTTTACCCAGACCAGATTTTATCAAGGGGAAATCGACTCCCTGTCTCAATGGGATAGCTTCCCGAATCCTAAACTTTTCTCCATAAATCTTAACAACCTTAAGGAGACTTATGTCCATTTGCCCTTCGTACTACTTGGAAGGCATCCTGCCCTTTGAAAGTAGGCATTCCCTTTCTTTCTGGCTAGGGTCCTTCTCCATGCATCCTTTCCTGTGATACCAAGAAAGCACATTACTTTCTCCTGCCCCCCTTCCCCTTTCAGTGTGTTCTCTGCTGTCTTCTGCTATGCAACACTGTGCTCATTTTTTTTTTTTCCTTGCTTTCTGCTATAGAATACCCTTTCTGGACTGTGGTTGGCAACTTCTTTCAGCCTCAGGACCAGAGACTGTTTTCTTTTCTGGCAAATTGCTGGACTATGTTTATAAGTCAGTGTACACATAGTTCCTGTACATGACTACAGTCTTTAAGCCACTTAAATTTTGTTGCCTTCTGAACTAGCATGGTATTGGCATTTCATGCCTGTATATTTCACACTCCCCATTCCCTTCACCCCCAGTCGCAGCACTGGATGTTGTGTAAAAAGCAGTGAGGCTCTGTGAAAGTTGGGCCTTGTCCCCGTGATGCTCCATAAATAACTGCCAAACAAATGAATGAAACCAGGAGAGCAAGAGCAATTGGCTGAGGATTTCAAGTAGTAAAAAATAAGGCTTCTTATGATGAACAGTACAGATCAAACTAGAAGGCTTTGCATGCTATGTGAAGAAAGCACTGAATCCTGTAAACAGCAGGGAATCATTAAATTTATGTATCTTACAGAGGTCCAATTTGTATGCATACGAAAGAGTGCACACATCGTGTGTACAGCTTGATGAATTTTTACCTATGTGTGTATCTGTGTAATTACTGCTCAGATTCCAGAAAAAAATCTCTAAAACTTCACATGAGGAGATTTTATCTTGACTCACAACATTTTGGATGCCAAGTGCCATGGTTGGTCAGTGGTATAACCAGGATTGGAATTATTACAGCTGTTCCCAGGATTAACAAGTCTTTATACTTGAATAAAAACACTTGTACCATCTAATTGTGTGACAAAAATACTGCAGCGTGGTTAACGTTTATCAATCATCAGCATGTCTTGGCACTTTATAGGCACTACTTGAATTTATCTGCTCCACGAGGGTTTGTTACTGTCCTGTTTTTTTTTCTTTAAGATTTTTATTTATTTATTTGACAGAGAGAGAGAGGGGGGGGAGCACAAATAGGCAGAGTGGCAAGCAGAGGGAGGGGAAGAAGCAGGCTCTCCGCTGAGCAGGGAGCCCGACACGGGGCTTGATCCCAGGAGCCTGGGATCATGCATGACCTGAGCTGAAGGCTGCCGCTTAACCCTGAGCCACCCAGGCACCCCTTACTGTCCTGTTTTACAGATGCTAAAGGTTAGAAAGGTAAAGTAACTTGCCTCCGGTTCTACACTTAGAAAGTAGCAGAATTAGTATCCAATCTAGGACTGTCCATCGCCAGACTGATTTCTTGTTGGTGATCTGCTGCCCTAAATATCTGGTACCTAGGTTAAAGCAACAGAAATGTTATGTCTTTGTGGGGGGGAGGTGATGATTGTATTTGTTACCTGCACATGAAGAATGCTCTTTTTAGACACATTCTGACCTGTGGCTTACAAGCATTATGAGAGAGAAGGGGGTGTTGGATTCCATGTCAGTCAGGCCCTGGAGCATTATTTGGATGGGTTTTTATGAGGGAGGAAGATGCTTTCTGTCTCCCTAAAAATCAATATATAGAAACAAAATGATGGTCTCTATAGTCACAGTTTGAAAACAGGACACAGTGAAGATGAAATATAGACCTAAATACTAGAAATTCCACCAATTAGTTTGTCTTAAAAATATTGGTGGAATACGTGTGTGCCAGTGTTTGGTAGCAAAGTGGCAAAATTCTTATAACCTTAAGATTATGATGGGGCACCTGGGTGGCTCAGTCGTTAAGCGTCTGCCTTCGGCTCGGGTCATGATCCTGTGGTCCTGGGATCGAGCCCTACATCAGGCTCCCTGCTCAGTGGGGAGTCTGCTTCTCTCTCTGCCTGCCGCTCCCCCTGCCCATGCTCTCTCTCTCTCTCACTGTCAAATAAATAAATAAAATCTTAATAAAAAAAAAAGAGTCCAACTCTTGATTTCAGCTCAGGTCACGATCTCAGGGTTGTGAGATCAAGCCCCGCATCTGGCTCCATGCTGGGTGTGGAGCCTGCTTGAGATTCTCTACCTCCCCTTCTCTCTCCTGCTCTCTTAAAAAAAAAAAAAATTATGTTTGAAGAGCTAAGAGGGCCAAAGAAAATGTGAAACTTCCATAGTCACTAAAAGGAAAAATAATTTATTTTAATGCCCCTCAAAATTGCTTAATCCCAGTAATCTTCTACATATGTTAATGTCTTAATTCTGTCTCATAGTGTAAAAAAAAAAAAAGTCACATCGAACGAATTTGTTACCATGCATGACTAAAATATATTTAATATTTGTCCATTATTTTTTCAGATGAAGTGGGAGGGACAGTGCAGCACACTTCAGCACGTTTAGGTGTAAACTGGGAGTACTCAGTGAATTTCAGGTTTTACAAGATGAAAGCGTGGCAGGAAGTATCCCATTGCTGCTGAGAAACATGTTTCAGGAAACTAATCTTAAAAAGATAGAAACAGCATGCCTATCCAACTTGCTTGAGGGAAAGACTACAGTTTTAAGTTGTTTAGAAGAGTGTGTAGAAAGATACTGTTGCCAGTTGTTATCACTTTTAGAAGAGATGTGGGTGCCAAAAAGCAAGTTCAGGATTGTTTTGGTATCTGTTTATTTTTAAATGGGGATGGAGTGGTGATGGAGATGGTTTTCTACTCAAAGCTGCTCCTGTTGGTAAATGTTTCTTTTATAGACTTTGAAAAATCGTGCATTTAAGTGAAACCATCCAGAGGGAAATAGGATTATGGATACTGAATTCTGTGATTAAAGCTAATCCTAAAATATAAATAAAATGTGGAAAGTGTCCTTTAAAAATAAAATATGTCAAGTCATAGTAGCAAGCAGATCAAGTGTCCTACCCCCAGTTCCCCAACTAGGGGTTTCTTTACTGTTTTGTTCAGAGTTCCTACTTCTGAGTAGCCTATGGTGTTCGTGTACATCACATGCCGGCGGGGGCGGGGGCGGGGAGGGGTGTCACTTAAGAATGCAGTGTCCCTGGAGCCAGCAGATCCAGCTGCCAGGAACCCTTGCCTGAAGAATGGCTGAACCCCTTTGGCTCTGGTTCCCAGCATCAAGCTGCCTTCCTCTAAGTCATTCCCTCAGAATTGGTAACGAGCCAGTGGGAAAGTAGGCTTTGAGGAAGTCAGTCAAGAGGGGAGAGCAAAGGAGATGCTCAGAACAAAAGAAGGATGATGTCAGTGTCCTAGTTAGTGCCCTTCTGTCAGAAGCGGGAAATAAGTTCTCTCTCAGATTCTTAGTGTTGCCATTGTTTTCTTTTTAAAAACTTTAAAGAAATTGTGAAGTGTAATACACAAACATTTTTAACTGGCTCACTGAGATTCTTCCCTTCTTACTCTGCTACCTTAACTGTCCTTGCTTCTGGTGATGATTGCAGAAGATAACAGTTGGGAGGCTTTGCTAACAGAAGAAGACAGAAACAGAAGTTGAGATGAAAAAAACAAAAATATCAGTGAAAGAATAAGTTTGAGATCCCTGCAAATAAAAAAAAAATTCTAAAATCCCATTTCCGTATGATGATACACAAGGCAGCTGAATGGGAAAAAGACAAGGTGCGAGGAAAGAAGGGGAGAATGAAAATGAGGCATGGAATCTTCCAGGCCCCTATTTGTTGTCTCCCTTTGTTTCAGACTGCTATGTTCTCAGGACTGGTGCTTACCACTGAGTTGCAAATAGACCTGGATTTATAACTGACTGTTTTTCTAGTTTTTGAAGAACATGAGATCTAGATATATATTATCTTGGGTATATGTAATTATGAAAACATTATTGTATGTAATTATGAAAAAACTGTAGTAGGTGTTTTGCAGTCTTCTTGCATATATCAGATAGGAAAATTCAGAGCTGTTTAGTACCTGTTCTCTACTTGGAAGCTGCTCAGAATAAATTTCATTCAGTGGGAAACCCACATAGTAGTTTAAACCATAATACATGAAAATATTGTTATTAATTCTGGATAAGTGGGATTTGATTAAAGTTACATTGGTACTTGGCAATTAAACATATATTTAAAAATAAGATTTTTTTCTTACAGTCCTATTTTGTAACGGATTATGACCCAACCATTGAGGATTCCTACACAAAGCAGTGTGTGATAGATGACCGAGCAGCCCGGCTAGATAGTAAGTAGTCTTCCTTTATTTGATAGTTCACATATCCTATTTTTAAAAAGTAAGCTTGGGTGTTTTGCTAGTTGCATAAATTTTAGATGGTCTTGAACATAAGCCCACCTCTTTTCATTAGTTTTGATTGATGAATCAGCATTTAAATATTCCTCAGTAAATGTAATATAAAACAAGAATTGTGTTGATCTTGTGCTGGTGAAACTAATCATGTCAGTGTAATTTGTTGAAGTTGTATTTTTGGGGACATTTGGGAAAAAAACATGAAGTTTCAGCTCTTCCTGCTTTCTTGCAGATGTTAAAATGGGTGAAATAAATATAGAAAAGATTGAATATTTGTTAACTTGCTTAGAATTTTTAGCACAGAGGCGTTAGCAAATAGCGTTTTGTGCTTGGTCACACACTCCGTGTCTCCACAAAAGATAGCCCTGTTCTTTTAATTTACATGATTCTTTCATTCACAGAGATCAAGAGGTACATTAGTACCTGCACTTTAAGTGTGGTGTTGGTGGGAGTAGACCAAGATTTCTTTCCTGAATTTACAGGTATCTTTTTCAGTTCTTTGCATGGAGGAGATAGAACATCCAACTGACTTCAGAGGTGATCTGACTTCATCTGCCTAGATGTATTTGATATTTTTAACCTTGTAGTTGGTATGCTAATATATTCTAGCTACGAAATCAACCCGTACTGATGAAGATGACCCTGAAACTGTCTGCTGTGAGATATGTCTCTAGCATCGAGAATAAAGCACTCCGAGGAGAATGCTGTGTCTTTATTGCACTAAGTCGTATGTGCTCTGAAGGACCCACGTTCATTGGGCCTGCCCATGTGTTGTTTTTCTCTTTAGTTCTGGATACAGCAGGACAAGAAGAGTTCGGAGCTATGAGAGAACAGTATATGAGAACTGGCGAGGGTTTCCTGCTGGTCTTTTCAGTCACAGATCGAGGCAGGTTTGTACCAGTATTAAAATGTAGATCTTCTGTTCATGCCTAGATCACTATTGTATTGAATTGGACTTCTTGTTTTTAGAGAAAAAGGTAAAGTAATAAGATACTAAATGGGGTGTGAGACTAGCCAAGTTCTGATATTTGAGCAAATTGATTTGTCTGTTTCTGTTTTAGTTTTGAAGAGATCTATAAGTTTCAAAGACAGATTCTCAGAGTGAAGGATCGTGATGAGTTTCCAATGATTTTAATTGGTAATAAAGCAGATCTGGATCATCAAAGACAGGTGAGAAGGAATGTTGCTTGTGGGAATCCCATTGTTGATAATTGTGTAGGTGAGTAGATGTGTTTCATGAAACCATTGAAAGTGCCATGATCAGAAGAACTGCCGAGCTTGGCACACTGGATCTGGGGAAATCAAATTCTCACATATATTTACACAGAACTTCAGTGGACCCTGTAGCCTGTAAGTATTTGTACCAGCTCCATTCACATGTTATAATTTCTTGGGTAATCTCCAAAATTCTAATTCAGTTAGCTCATCTTAAAGTTACCCTTATTACAGACCAAGTTTATTCAGTGTTAATGCTAAATTACTTTCATTTAGAGAATAGTTTTGACCTGAATGACAGTATTTGGGTTTTCCCTGAGTTCCATCAATGACAGAATGTTCTCTTCATTCTTTACAGTGGCAGGCTCTAACACCAGTAACCTATAAGGGAAGAAGATTTTTTTTTTTTTTTAAAGATTTTATTTATTTATTTGACAGAGACACAGCGAGAGAGGGAACACAAGCAGGGGGAGTGGGAGAGGGAGAGGCAGGCTTCCCGCCAAGCGGGGAGCCCGATGCAGGGCTCGATCCCAGAAAGCTGGGATCATGACCTGAGCCGAAGGCAGGCGCTTAACGACTGAGCCACCCAGGCGCCCCAGGGAAGAAGATTTTTAGCATTTAGTTGTAGACTAGATTATACTCGCTTGTTTCTTTACCCACTTATTTCACATTTAATTTTTAAAATTTGGAGTATATATTGCCCACTCATCTTTTTGTGGGCGAGCAGAACAAGGTCAGATGTAAATTAGTGCAGGCTCTCCATTATTTGGGGTTTCTTTTTGTGTCTTTTTATTTCTTTTCAGGGTTTAGCCTCTACCCCATATCTGGAATATAATTGTTTAAGTTGTTTCTTAAATTTTGCTGGTATTTAAGTTGTCCTTTGTTTTTATATAGCTTTGTGTTAACACTTTTAAGATTTTGTTTGAAAAGTACAAACATCAAGAAAAATGGGTTGATAACAGCATTGAGGACAGCCTTCCATTTTGTAGTTAACTATTTAAAACAAATCTTTGATTTGTGTGCTCTATTTGTAAAATTTTGTTGAATATATATCAAGTTTAAAACGTGGGCTTAAGATTTAGAAATGTTTACTGGTGATACTTGATGTAGAATAAATTTTACTGGTAGGTCTTTTTAAACTCTGAATTATTATAAAGTTAAGGTGAAAAAATTTGATCTTCACTCAAACCAGTATAAACTTTTTGAAATAATTTAGAATATGGCATTGTTCACATCTTAAGCCTAGAGTAGATAGTCCATCTATTTTTTAATTTTTTATTTTTGAGGTTTGTGAACCTAATTATATTTATTAAATGTTGCCAGTAGAATCTGTCTGCTGATCTTCTCAGTCCTTTATAGTACTAGAAACACTTGTATATGTCACTGGATCTGGGGAATAATTGCAAAGTAGCTCTGCAGTGAGCAAGAGGCTCTCCTCCCTACCTCTTCTACCCCACTCCTGAGTGCTTTCTGCTCTGATGATGGAAAAGGTTTTTCTCAAACCTTTTTGTGGTTGTATACAGCTCCAGTAACGGAATAGGTGGGAGGACTGGGTCCTGTAGGGTAGGCGGTGGCGGGTCAGGGGGAGCGGGGAAGCCTATGTCCACCAGAGCAAACAGGCCCTACCACGATGGGCCTGGGACAGAGGGTCTGTAGGAGTTACATCTAAGTCATCTCTATACTGAAGATTGCCAGTGTTTGTGGTACGGTTTCCTCTGTCTGCAGATAGTCAACATATTATGGCACTTCTACTTTGTTTCACACCATGCGCTTATAAAATTTTTCATTTAAGTTTTTTCCTTTTTATGAGAAGAGTAAAATAAAAAACAAAGGTGATGAGAGAAACAGCGTAGGGAATGATAAGTTTCATATTTCCATCACCCTGAAGATATGCAGTTAGCCTGGAGTAAGTTCTTCTATATACAGTTTTCTGCTTTAAACTGTATACAAGATAAATTATGTATATGCTGAAAGCTCAGATGTGTATATCCAAGGGAGAAGAGCAAGTAGCTGAGATCGGACTGCTTAATTTTCGCTCATTCCTGTAGATTCTGCTCTCTGAAGGATAGGCACTGAGAAAAACTGGATTCCTGCTTCTGCTTCATCTCCTCTGGTCTAGGTTCCTTCACACCTGCACTCAGGCAGGACTCCTGCACTTATGGGAGCCTTGAGTGCTGGCTGGCTGCAAATCGCCTTTCCCTCATCCATTCATTTCCCACTTGTTTGCATGATTCTTACTCACTTTCTCATTCTTAAACTGACAGCACTTTCTTCCCCTTCCTCACTCTCAGCTAATGGTGAGTAATATTTTCCTATTTCACTGAGACATTTCTGCACGTTTCCACCTCCACGTGTACTAACCTAAGTGCACATGTACCCCATCAATTCTGCCTTCCCCCACTTAGGTGGCTAAACTGTTCACCTGTGTGTGCCCATCCTCTCTAGTAGGTACTGGGTCCTGTTCCTTCTCCCCGGCTTGTAGGCTTCACTCCAGCAACGGGCCCGTTCCACTTGTTCTGTTTATCTGCCGCACGATCATTCCTGCCAGCACGGATCTCCTCTTTAAAACAGAACGTAGCTACGGCAGAAGCTTGTTCTTAATCTCACATTCTTCTCTGTGTACCTTTCTGCTGCTTCTGTCAAGCAGAACTCCTTAAAAGTGTTATCTACACTTGCTCTCTCTCCTCTCTTTCCTGCCATTCTTGCTTGCCCTGACCTCAGGCATGCAGCGCCCGAGTCAAGGTCACCATTTACGCAGACGTCAGTAATATTTGACACAGTTTCTCAGACTCTCATTTTTGAAACACTTTGTTTACTTAGTTCTGGGACACCGTAACGTCTGTCTCCTCCCTCCTCCCTTTGCTGATATTTCCTTCTCTCTCTCGCAGATGTCTTAGGGCTCAGGTACACCTTCTCCTAAGGCTCTGGATGTATAAAGACTACCATGCTTCACCTCCCAGCCTTTGAGAGCCATGCACAGCACATTTGAAATTGAGGTGCTATGCTAAAGGTTTTTTTTTACCTTTGTAAAGTCTCTTCAGAATTAAAGGTGTTGCCTATAATGTCTTAGCACCTTCCCTTGCTTTACCAACAGCCTGGACAGGCCACAGGGATCCCATAAAAATTTATTCCCCGTTCAGAGATGCTTACTTACTGAGTAAGAACCCCTAAGAGGTTCTTACTCAGTAACCAGTCTGGCTTGCTTCGTTATTGACCCAGTTCATTGTTTTCTGCCTTTGTCTTAGACACAATCCTTTGGACTTTTTCTAGTTTCTAGCTAGTTTTCTCTTAAATAACAAATGCCAGTTCTCCATGTTCTTTGAATTTGTGGGTCTGCCCTGGGCATTCCTCCTACTGATTCCTGAAATTCTGAACCTGTCTGGGAAGGGAGATCAGCCAGAAGAGATTTTGCTTACTTTCTTTTGGCTTCTGGATCTCTAGATTTGCTTCTTCCACCCACCCACCCACCCACCCACCCACCCATCCATCCATCCATCCATCCATCCATCCATCCAATATTTACTGAACCCTTTTTCTAGACAGTAATGACAGAGCAATAGAAAGAACAAAGTCACTGAAGTTTACATTAAATAAAAAGAATTTGAATGGTTAGCGTTATCACACACCTAGTCCCTTAGAGATACATTGATCATTTTGTTTATCCTGTCAAAGATGTAGGAGGAAAACATAGGTAAATGACTTGTTTGTGCTTACTGAAAATGTTAAAGTAGGTAAATATGATAGCACCCTGATTCTGAAATTTAATACAGCAGTATGTGGGCTTGGATTGTGGGCTTCGTGATAGCTCTGATTTCAAGTTTCTTGTCCTTGACTCAGCCCTGCCTAGAAACGGATGGTTTTGCTTTTTGTTTTTACCCTCTCTTTTCTCCCCCAGCTTACCTTAGCCTCCCCCTCTCCTTTCCCCCGTTAGGTGCTAGTGGCCACTGCTAATTTGAGAAAGGAACCCATTACACTTATAATAATACCTACGTGTACTAACCCCCACTCTGTCTGTTGGTACCTTGACCACAGTCTGCCCCTGTAGCCTCCTAAGAAAAGGACATCACCCCTACCTGCCAATAGTAGATTAAGGGTCCTCTTCTCGCCTTACCTGTTTGTGCTTTGTCTGCATCTAAAAGATTTGTAAACCATTGAGTTTATGTAGCATGAGAGCTTCTCAGTTTTGAGCGGTTAGTTTTGTTCATGCTTTGTCCGTAGCACATAGAACAAAGATATGTACTCAATAAATATTTGCTGAATGAATGATTCAAGGCATCAGTGAATCAAGCCGTGGTATTAATTTGATGATTCTTTCTGTGCAATAGATCTTTTTGAAAACAAAAACAAGTTTTGCTTCTGTAAACTTACATTATTCATTAACTAGCCACATCCTTAAGTGAGCATTACGAATGTTTAGGTCTATTCCTATGAAACCCAGTTTGTTTAATGAAATTGCTCTCATCATTCTTATTTTGCTCTTCTCTATTTGGAAATACATAGTACTAGATAAATTCATTATTGTGGATTATCTTCTAATACTCATTTGTGCCTTGGAAGTGAGACTCACTGGAGGTTCCCAGGTGTAGATCTGTGAATTTGTTCTATCAGATTCACCTTTGTTGTTTAAAACAAAACATTTCTGGGTAGTGCTGACCTACCAAGTTAAAATATTCAGGAGATATGGTTTATCTTTATAAAATTCTCTGGGTTGGGAAACCTCTAGGAAATCCTTATTTGTGTAGCTTTCAATCTACATATGCAGTGTTCTTTGTTCCATGTGATAGTCTTTTTGTGCATTTTTGTTTGCTTTGGTGGTAGCAGTGTTATTTCTTAGTTAAAATAATGCTACACCAGTGAGCTCAAAAGCAGCTATATATGTGGTTAGAGATTTCTTGACCAGAAATGTGTGTACAAACTCTTGTTGACCTCGATTCCTAGGAGACAGTGATGTGAGACCATGCTTTAAAACTAAATGAATGAAGCACATGAATCATCTTAATAGTGGGATTATCTTATCATCTTGGTCATTAATTAATTTTTCTTACTACGTATAGGTAGGTAATTTGCCATTTCTCTCTAGCTGAATTACATTATGAAGGAGGGATGGGGCAAGATAGCTTTTGGAAGAATAATTGAGCAGAAAGACAAATAGCAAAATTCTTAATTTTTTAATTTTTTTTTAAATAGCAAAATTCTTAAGGACATGTATTTTCCTTCCCCAAAGTTATATTAATAACGTAATTTTGATTGACTTGTCTCAAATATTAATTTTCATTTTTCTTCCTTTATGTTTTCATTTACTTATTTGATTGGTCATACTCTGTCTACTTAACATATGTCTTTATTAGTTAACGACGCTGCACTCTTCTGGGCTCTGGGCGTACAAAGACAAATATGCCTTACTCCCTAGCTGCAAGGGATGTGGTGTTGGGAGAGTGGGAAAGCAAACCCAAGAATTGGAGTTTAGTGTGTTTAGGGTTTTGTCACTGGTCACTGTGTAGGGCATGATGGGAACTCCAGAGTGCTGTTCCGAAACCTCAGTGGCACTAAGGGGGAAGTTATTGATTGCTTGAGTCTTGAAGTGTTCTTGAGGAACAAATTAAGAGTATAGTGTTGGGAGAGAAGGGGTGGCATCCCAGGAAGAAGGAACAGAATTTGTGACAGCATGGGGATTTTTTTGTAGAAAGGAATTTCCCATGTCAACTTAAAATAGGAATTTTCTTTTTAAATTGGCTTCTGTGAAGCTTTCTTTTCTTAGTTGGCTTCCTTACTTGTTAATTGCTTGCTTGATTTGATTGATTTATATTTCAAAACCATTGGCTTTATGGTATATAAGCCATTTTGAAGAGAGGCAGGAAAGTTTAAAATTTACAAAAACTTGGGTATACCAGTGCTGTGGAGAACCGGCCTGCTGCCCTTCTGGAGCACAACAAGGTTATCAACTATTATGAGGTAATTATTAGATGTATGTGTTAATGTAATTAACTAATGATACTACATTGAGGTTGCTGAATTTTGGAAATGGAATATTAAATTGGGAGAACAAGATACCTTAAAAGACTAGAGGGAATAATACCTTGAGCTCAAATAAGGCCAGGAATAATTCCTATTCTAGTTAGCCAGAGTGAAAAATCTCATAATTCTTGGGTTATTGGGTAGTGTACGCAGACGGGTTTTGTTCTAGTAGTAGGACAAAATTAACCCTGAACGAATTCTGTTCTGGTACTATGTAACACAAAGGATCACACTTTCCAAATAACTGCATCCCAGAAGAAAGCTCAAGAACATTTATAGGAATATAAACTTTCTAGAACCCAATAGGTAAAAGTCCAGTACCCAACCATCCACTCAAAAATTACCAAGCAAGAAGCAGGAAAATATGATTCACAGTAAGGACAAAAAGCGGGGACTAGAAACAGACCCAGAAATGACACAGATGATAGAATTAATGAACAGATACCTTAAACAGTTCTTAGGACTCTATTCCATATGTTCAAGAAGCTAGAGAAAAGACTGAAATTGCATATGGTAGGTAGAGACATGAAGATGGAGAAAGATCAAAATCAGACTTACAGAAATTAAGAACTACAATGTCTGAGATGAAAAATACCCTGGGTGGGATTAACAGCCAGAGATAATAGCTGAAAAGTGTCTGAACTTGATGAAAACTGAAATGCGTACATCTAAGAAACTCAGCAAACCCTGGGCATAAGAAATACGAAGAAAATTATAATAGGACACATACATTTTAATGAAATTATTTAAAGCCAGTGATAAAGAGAAAATCTGAAAGATAACCAGAGGAAAAGAAAACTATTACACACAGAAGAACAGAGCTAAAGATGGCGGCAGTCATCATGGTTTCTCATGGGCAGTGATGCACAACATCTTTCAAGTATTGAAAGAAGAAACTTGTCTAGAATTAAACGCTCACTAAAAATGTATTTCAAAAATGAAGGTGAAATAAAGACTTTCTCCAGATGTGCAAAAGGTGAGAGGATTCGTTATCATCAGGCCTGCATTACAAGAAATGAAAGGAAGGAAAATTATACCAAATGGCAATCTGGATCTGTACCAAAAAAATGAAGAGCACCAGAAATGATAATTGTGTGGGCAAATATAAATTACTTTTACTGTTCTTTAAATCTCTTTAAAATATAATGGGATGTTTAAAGCAAAAATAACAGCCGTCTATTATGAGGTAAAAGGTAATAACAATAAAAAGTGGGAGGGAGAAACGTTCTATTGTAATAAGGTTCTTACACAATATGTGCATTGGTGTAAAGCATTTGAATTAGACTGTGATGAGTGTAAAATGTGTATCATAAACTTTAAAGCAGTCATTAAAACAACATAATTACATAGTTCATCAGCCAATAAAGGAGAGAAAAGGGAATCATAAGAGCAATACAGTTAACCCAAAAGAAGGGTTAGTTCAAAGAACAAATGGGGTGGGTAGGAAAGAAAGTTCAAGATGACCCCGTGACATCAGTAATCACATTAGCAGTAAATAGTGTGAGCACCTCACTTAAAAGGCAGACGTTGTCAAATTGGATAAAAAAGTGAGACCCTACAAGAAATCTACTTTCAGTGTAAAGGCACAAAGAGGTTAAAAGTGAAAGGCTGGGGTAAGATACAGCGTGCTGATCCTAATGGAAAGTTTGCTGAAATGGCAACGTAAGTATCAGCCTAAGTCCCTTTCAGAGCAAAGAAGATGACCAGGAATAAAGAGGATTGTTTCATAATGAAAAAGAGATTGTCATTAAGAGAACATAACAATCCTAAACATTCATATACTGAATAACAACTTCAAAATTCTTAAAGCAAAAATTGAAAGAACTGCAACAAGTAATTGACATACTCATAGTCGCAATTTTCAACACTGCTCTCAGTAGTTAAGTAGAGAGAAAATCAGTAAGGATGTTGGCAGCTTGAATAACATTATTGAACAACTTATTCTAACTGACATTTAGTGAATGCTCCACCCAGCTATAGGAGAGTACACATTATTTTGAAATGAGAACAAGTCTCAATAAATTTAAGAGGACTCTAGTCAGGCCCGGTATGTTCCTTGACCATGGTGGGACTAATGGAAATCAGGAAACCTCTAAATATGGGGAAACCAACAAACTTCCAGCTAACCCTTGGCACAAAGGAGTGATCAAAAGGGAAATTAATAAAGCATTATGAACTGAATTATAATTAAAACACAACATAATCAAAATTTGGGATGCTACCAAAGAAGAAAATATAGAGAAATTTGTAGTATTAAGTGGTTATTATTAGGAAAGAAAAAGTCTCCATTCAGAGACTAGCTTCTACCTTAAGAAACTAGAAGAAAAAAGCAAATTAAAACCATAGTAATTAGAAGAAGGGAAATACTAAAGAATGGAAATCAACGACATTGAAAATAAAAAATCCATAGAAGGATAAATCTGGTTTTTAGAAGATTAGTCAAAGTGACAAATCTAGCCAGAATGACCAGGTGAAAAAGAGCAAAGCACAAATTACCAATAGAGTAATGGAAGAGATCCCATCACTTAAGATCTTACAGATACTGAAAATATAATAAATACGATATAAAGAAATACTATGCTATAAAGAAATACCATACTATAAAGAAACTTTATACCAATAGATTCAGCAAGTTAGATGAAATAGAAATATTTCTTAAAGGGCGCACACACTGCCAAAACTCAAGAAAAAAATTAGATAACCTGAATAGTGCTGTATCTGTATAATAAATTCGGCTGGTTGTAAAAACCTTCCCTCTGAGAAAACCCCAGGCCCAGGTGGATTTGCTCGTGAATTATGCCGAACTGATTTTGCTGAAAGTGTTCCAGAAAATTGAAGAAGAGAGGGTTCTTTCCAACTCCTTATATGAAGTCAACATTACTCTGATACCAAAGCCAGACAGAGACGTAAGAATACTATAGTCCAATAATTCTTGTGAACACAGATGTAAAAATTCTTAAAATTTCAGCAAATAGAATTTAACAGTACATGTATGAAAAGGACAATGCATCATTACTCAAGTGGGGTTTATTCCAGAAGTGCAGTGTTGATTTAACAGGCAAAAATGAATCAACACAGTTCACCGTATTAATAGACGAATGTGGAAAAATCATGATCTCGGTAGATGAAGAAAAAAACATTTGAGAAAATTTAACATGCTGTTGAAACTCTTTCCGGATGGACTAGCGGGAACTTTGTCGACCTGGTGAAGGGCATGTGCAGTGAAGGCCTACCCCGAATCGTGTGCTTCATGGGGAAGGACTGAATGCTGCTGGCACGGCACTGATGTGCTACGCTGGGAGGGCCGGCCAGAAAGAAAGGAAAGGCGTCCACATCAGAAAGGAGGCAACAAAACCGTCTTTAGTAGCAAATGACATGATCCTGTAGAAAAGCCTATGGAATTTACAAAAGAACACCCAGATAAGTGAGTTTAACGTAGTTCCAGGGTGTAACATAAATATACAAAAATCATGATCCGATTTTTTTTGTAGAAAGAAAGGTACATCACTGAAAAAAGACCAGAAGAAGGCAGTTCTCTACGGGAGATAGGTTCCTGAGTCCACCCCCTTCCCCAATCTGTAGTTTCTAACTTCTGTGGTAATGATAGCAATAAAAGTCATTGTTTTAGAAAGAGTTTTCAGCCACACTATGTAAATGTGATGTAATTTAGCGTTTTTCATTTTTCGGTAAATGTCATGACTTCATGAGGACTTTTACACTGAAAACATGTGGGGCATTGTACTCATTTTATGTTTCTTATTCTGTCCTACCATTTTAGGTTGTTAGCTCTGCCACCCTTCACGTTCTAGTATCAGGAAGGCATTGTGATCGTAATCATTACTCATTTTTCTCATGTATTTATTGAGCGTCTCCCATGTACCTGGTATTGGGGAATGCAGAGATGAGGAAGACCCACGGTCTCTCAAGGCTTCCGTCCTCATCTCTTCATTATTTTCTCTCTTGGCTTCTTGTATTTAAGCTTTTCTAGACTTCTTTTAGTTCTAGGAACTTGGAAAGTGCACCCCTCCCCCCCAGTTGGCTCTCATACCTGCCGTTTCTTTTGTCAGGGATACTTTCTTACCCCACCCCGTGTCACTGCATACTCTTTATTTAGTTCTTAGTTTAAATGTCATTCCTCAGGGAAGCTTTTCCTGATCTGCCCAACAGGGTTATAGAGTCTGCTAGCACCTTGTACTTTCCTTTCCCAGAATTTATCACCATTGTATTTAATACTTTTTGAGTAATCACCAGACTGAAACCTTGTTGCATGGGCATATTTTCATCATTTGAGTTGTTCTTCAGAGGTGGGCTTCAGTATGTTTTGAGCTTGTGAGTCTCTTGGTTTATCTTATGACAAAGCAGCTTGGCCCCTGGCTGGATTAGCCGTGTAGTCCATGGCCAAGGATTAGATGGAGCAGATCTGATTTTTAATTCTGTACCTCAAATACAACTCTTGGAATTTCAGGTAACACAGGAAGAAGGACAGCAGTTAGCGCGACAACTTAAGGTAACATACATGGAGGCGTCAGCCAAGATTAGGATGAATGTAGATCAAGCTTTCCATGAACTTGTCCGGGTTATAAGGTAAGTGAAATACATCTTAGAAGTTTGTTTTAATTTATTGAATTTGACAGGTAATCACACTGTGTTGTTTAAAACCGTTAGCTGAAAAAGAAATTGCCACTCAGTGTTTTCTGTAAGAAAGAGGAAGCTGTATGTAGAAGCGCTTCTGTGCTAGGAGCTAATGCCCACAGCATATTACAAATTTTAACTAAGGACATATTGTACACTGGGTACTTCCTCTATATAAAACCAAATTCAGTTACATTGAAGGAGAGAGTACACGTAGGGATTTTGAGAAGAATCTGTGCTGCTTCCAAAGGTGTCCGTGGCATGAAGATAGGGATGACAATAGCTAACATTTGGGTGGCAGTCTCTGTCAGATACTGCACCTCATACTTCACATGTATTACGGCATTGAATCCTCACCACAACCCAGTAAGCTAAATCCTTTGATCTGTCCTCACTTTTGGATGAGAAAGCAGGTACATAGAGGTGAGTTAACTTGCTGAGAGTTTTGGCTTTAAATGGTAGGGCTGGCACTCAAATCCATCTCTCTGATCGCAGAGCCTGTGCTCTTCAGCTTTGCTTCATCCCCGTCCCTTCCCAGGCTGAGAGTGAGCCAGGTAGTAGAGAGTCAGGCCTCCCATTCGTGGTGTGAAGTATGATATCACAGATAACCAAGGGGTTTTCTGTCTGTTGGCCTAGAAGGCCCCTGTGGTTCAGAAAGTGTTAACGGTACCAGGAAGCTTGAGGTGATGGGTGAGGTCACCTGGAGTTAGTTTCATGTGAGAAAAGTTGAGTTGCTTTATAGTGGGAGGGGTTTAATTTGATTATTTTTAGCCTTGGTTGGCTTGGCCTCTCCTTCACCCTGGGCTCTCTAAGATCTGCTAGTCTCTCTGCCTGCCAGGTATGTGGAGTGAGCTGGTGTTAATAGTGTATCTAACGTGAATCCACATCGGAGCTCTGGGCTTCTTGTGCTGTTTTAGCCCTTTGCCTGGGCATTCTCTTTGTGGGGAAAGAAGAGTAAGGATTATAGTTTTTCATTTTTTAGTGGTTTGTTAGAAGTACGAGTTCTGTTTTTAAATGAGCACAGAGTTTCAGTTTTGTAAGATGAAGAGTTCTGGAGGTGGATGGTGGTGATGGTTGTACCACATTGTAAATATATTTAATACTATTGAACTGTATGCTTAAAAATGGTTAAGATGTTAAATTTTGTTATATGTATTTTAACATGCTTGCGTGTGCACACAAATCAGTACCTTCTTAACATAACTTTTACTGCCTTTGGAAATATTTTGTCCTTAGTTTTGATCCTCAGAATCTATATCCATGTACGTCAATCTGGAGTGAGGAGTGGGTAGAGGAGGCTTTTTAAAAAAAGGTTTAATTTTAATTTTATTTTTATTTTAAGTAGGCTCCATGTCCAACGTGGGGCTTGAACTACGACCCCGAGATCAAGAGTCGCATGCTCTACCCACTGAGCCATCCAGGTGCCCCTAGAGGAGGCTTTTGTATGCCAGGCACTGATAGGCCTTTAAACATAACAGTCTTCTTAAATCCTCATAGCAGCTGTGAGAGGTAGAGTTTTATTATTCCCTTCTAAAAAACTGAGGCTCCACAGAGGTCAGCTGACTTGTCTAACGCTGACTTGTGGCTAGTAAGTGGCAGAACAGGCATAGGAACTGCGTACTTCGTACTTTATATTCTACTCTAGCAGTGGACGCTTCTTCTTAAGTATACCTTATAGTCACGCAGTTTCAAATTGGGAAGGGGACTTAGAGGTCATTGAGTTCAGTATCTCAATCTGAGTCAAGACTCACCTGTAAGTGAAACTCAGCTCTGCTTATGCTGGTGTTGAAACATTTGTGCCTTTTTTCCCCTCGAAGATTTGCTTTGATTCCCTAGTTGAAATTCAACATTGAGAAGCATATGCACATAAACTAGGCTTGTCCAAAAATTATATATTTGTGATATTACCAGCAAGACAATTATATGTAGATTTTTCTGTCTTACAGGAAATTTCAAGAGCAGGAATGTCCTCCTTCACCAGAACCAACACGGAAAGAAAAAGACAAGAAAGGCTGCCATTGTGTCATTTTCTAAGAATCCCTTGAATTTTAGCTACCAACTGCCAGGAAAAGCCCTCATCTTCTCCTTCTCTCCTTATGGTTTACATCACATCACGTTGGTACCTTTCTAGCCTTAGACAAATGATCACCGTGGTAGCCTTAGACCTAGAAGCTGGCTAATCCTTTCTGTGAAGCTAATCCTATGGTCATTTCAAGACAGATTTAAAGGAAACACTAAGGCTGCTTCAAAGATTATCTGATTCCTTAAAAATACTGATCTATATACACAGACACATTTCTTTTTTAAGGGCTTACATTTTAATAGGGATGAATCAGTTTTGGAACCTAAGCTATTTGCCAAGCTGAAGTCATAGGTTGTGAAATAACTTTTACCTTCTGGAATCATATTTCCTATTGTTACTCTAAATAGAAACGTAAGGAGTTTTTCTAAAATGTGAATTTTTGCCTAAAAATTTTGATGTCAACTTTAGTTAACCTGAAATACACTGAATTGAACCACAAAAATGAGACATCTCTAGACCTTTACTGATGCTACAGCCTTTGTTTTCCAGTGGCCAAAATACCAAATGCCTATTGTATTTATAGGTTAAAAACTGCATATGAAGCCTTTATTAAGTGCTCCACTCCTGAAGAGGATAGTAATGTTCTGTATGGCCAAATATTTGGACTTATTCTGGACTTAAGGCATTTCAATGTTCTTGGTTTTTTTAAGTTAACTCTTTTCACAGCCTTGTCGAGAGTAAAAATAAATAATTTCTGTCTGTCTTCCTTTTCAAGTATTTCTGGATAAGGGATTCAAAAAAACTAAAACTGTTTTTGTTTGTAATATAAAATATGGAATTGATCTTTCCGAGGTCAGAGATGATTAATGTTTTTGCTATATACTTTTATACATTATTTTCTTATCAAACTAGTTAACAAGTATTTTTATATGTTTGTAAGCAAATATGCTTTCACAGCATACCTTGTGTATATGTAAAGATAAGTATTTAATTCTCACTGTTCACTTTTAACTGATAAAGAAAAAAAAAAAAACAGTGAAAACTACAGAAACTGTGGTAGAACTTTACTTGCTGTTCTGGTCCTGGTCCTGGTGGCGCCCACCTCTGGCCAGTCACATACCTGCTCGAGGAACCTTCTCCATAGATTACAACAGGATGAGAATCTGAAGTCACTTTTGATACCCCGTACTAGGTATTGGCTGTTATATCAAGTAGTAAGTGT
Organism: Neomonachus schauinslandi; assembly: GCF_002201575.2. Lineage (NCBI taxonomy): Eukaryota > Metazoa > Chordata > Mammalia > Carnivora > Phocidae > Neomonachus > Neomonachus schauinslandi. The sequence goes on from NC_058413.1 coordinate 42,836,533, forward strand.
AAAACTTAATTGACAATTAGTATAACTGTGGATGGCTTCTGATTTTGTTTTTAATTCTGTGGATTGTGTTTAAACAATTCAAAAGTATGTTCCTGATCGTGAGATACTAAGTGGTATTGCACAGTTGTCACTTTATTGAATGTGTACAACAGTCCCATGAAGTTGATAAAGCGTACCCTTGTATAGCTTCAGGTGCTAGAATTAAAATTGATCTGTTATCACAAGATAAGGTTTGATGACTTGTTATTTTGGTGGTTTCTTGAAGGAATGAGTGTTGTAAGAAACTTATTTTAGTAGCTAGTTCGGTGCCTTTTTCTGACAGTGCCTTAGGGTTTGAATCTAAAAATCAGTATTAGTTATTTAGCAGGTGAAATTGAAGTGAAATGGCTTGGTGTTCTTAGGGATTTCCCGAATATTTTCTTGAGTTGGTGTTTCTTAAACGTTTTCTATGAAGTGCCCCTGACAGAAAACCCATCTCTGAAGGAGAGAGGAGGGTGAATACATACACATATACTCCTCTGAAGATGAAGCTTAAAACAGCTGAAGCAAAATGCACACATTTATTTGAATGCTTATTAAAATTACTGCCCAGGAAGGTAGTAACCCATAGTTATCGTGTGGGTTTTGATACTATAGTGCTATTGCATGTCCTTGTTAGGACTTTCATTTGGGAGTATTTTTTATTTATCATAGGTAACTTCAGATAACAAGAGATTGTCTACATAATAGGTAGATTTAATGGGAAACCTTTAATTTTATTCTGAATAGATGATTTATAGCGAAGCAGTTTGAAGGTTAAATTTTGTTACATCAGTTTACTTTTTTTCCCTTTCTGTGCTTCACTTCGGATGCTTTTTATTGCTACATCTTCAAGTTCCCTAACTTTTCTTCTGTTGTTTCATCTGCTGTTAATCACATTTAATGAATGAATTTTTCATTTCAGACGTTGTGTTTTCTTTTTTCTTCTGTAGAAGTTCTGTTTGGCTCTTTTTACATCTTCCATCTCTCTCACTGTGCTCATGTATTTCTCTTATCCAGCCCCTCTCGGCTGAGTTCCTGGGGAATTGAGTCTAATATCTATCTGTGGTGTGCAATGAATTAACTAACTTCTCTTCGGTGCATCTAGGGTGGTTCTAGCTGTGTACCATCCTTGGGAGAATTGAGAAAGGCTGCTTTGATATTTGAACATGGTTATAATGTCTGTTTTTAAATTCCTTATCTCTATAATTTTTGAATGTTTCTGTTGACTGATTTTTCTCTAGTTATGGATCACATTCTTCTGGTTTTTTGTTTTTTGTTTTGTTTTTTTTGCATGTATAGTAAGTTTTGATTGGATGCTGGACATTGTGTATTTGTTGGGTGCCTAGATTTTGTGGTCTTCATTTAAGGGTTTTTTTTTTTTTCCCCCCTTTTTCTGGTAGTTAGTATACGTGTAGTTCAGTTTAATCCTTTCAAGGCTTGCTTTTAAACTTTACACAGTCTCAAGTATCTCCCCCCGCTGCCCCTGCCGGGTGGTTTAGCTCCAGTACTAAGGTGTGGCCCTCTTAGTGTCTCTACTGAATGCCCTGTGTAATCAGTGAGGACTCTCCAGTTTGGGTAATGGGAACCAAACAATTCCCAGCCCATGTGAGCTCTGGGGAACCATTCTATCCATAGCTCCTAGATCATCCTTTACCCAGCCTCTGGAGTTTCGTTCTATACATGTATATCTTAGTATCTAGCAAAAACTTGGTGACCCTATGCATATTTTTGGAGTTCTTTTTTTTTGTGTAGCTCTCTCCCCTCCAGAACTTTGTCCTGCAACTTTCAGCTGCCTCAGACTCCCGGTGTCTGGGACAGATCTCCAGTGTCTGTCTTTTCAGCTTAGGGAAACATTTATGCCCTGCTTGGGATCCCCCATCCTTTCTGCAATCTGGAATGTGCCTCTAGGCAGAAAGTCAGGGCAATCTTAAGGCTTACCTTTTTGTTTCTCTTCCATCAGAGATGGTAGTCCTATGCTGTCTGGTGCATAATGGCTGAAAATAGGTGTTTCACATACTAACTCCAGTTTTCTGGTTGTCTAGGGTAGGAGGGTAAATCTGGTTTCTGCTACTTACTCCTCTATTGGAACCTGAAGTCTCTCCCATGTGATATCTATCATACAATGAGAGGTGCCTTGTAGCCCTCTGAATTTATGACTTGAAATCTTTTTTTTTAAAGAATGGCCAGTCTTGTGGCATGAATAGTCCTTGTCTGTGTGACCATTTTTTTTTTTTCCTCTATAGCTGGGGGATTGGGAAATTGTTTTTTTGCAAAGGACCATATGGTAAATATAAATATCATCTTGGGTTTTGTGGGTTATACGGTCTCTGTCCCAGCTACTCAGCTCTGCCGTCGTAGCACCAAAGCAGCCATAAACAGTGTATAGATGAATGAATGTGGCTCTGTTCCAATGAAACTTTATGTGGGGACATTGAAATTTGATTTCATATCATTTTCATGTCATGAAATATTAATCTTCTTTTGAATTTAAAAAAAATACATTTAAAATTGTAAAAACTATTCTGTACAGATGGCAGATTGGATTTGATCTGTGGGCCATGGTTTGCCAGTCTTGCTCTACAGCACATGTAGCATTTGAGATTACATTCCCAACTTTAGAATCTCTTCTCTTTATATATGTGAAAGTTCTTTCGAACAGTATTTCCTGAACTGAGAGTCATGAATTTCTGTCCTAGGAATTTTGTCTCTGTAATATTTGTTTAGGGATTTATAGTATTTCAAGGTTGGACGTTATGCCTTGTTGATATACATCTTACATTGATGTCTCTAAATTTGGGCCTTCAAAGTTTTATCATATAAATTGGTCCCTTCATCGTTTGACTTTTAAAATTTGCTATAACAAGGTTCTATATACATCAGGTCTACCTTGTTCCTCTTCTGACTTTTCATCACCACTAGTTTTAATTTATTTCTTTTCCCATTCCTGTATATAAATGACCCCATTAAACAGATAGCTGGCAAATAAATAGGACGAGAGGATGATAAAGTGGTTACTTTCAATATCACTTGACCACATAAGAGTATTTAATGAGTAACTGCATATAAAGTGTCAAGGAGCCTTTTAGAAAAAGGTATTGTAATTTGAACAGATGTCTTTCTGCAGGACTTCATTAGGTGTTCTGGGAAATGGATAAACGGGGAGTGTTTCCTTCCTACAAACTTTGGTTATCTAGCGGAGGAAGACTATGAGTGAGAAGACAAATACCAGGGATGTAGTTAAAGCAGAGTGAGAAGCGTTCACAAAGCTGTCCGGTCCTGCAGGTGTTATCTGTTCCATGTGGAAGATCTGAGGGAGCTTCTTAATTAGAAGTGGTGCTTTGGTCAGAGCTTGATGGATTGGTGGGATCTCAGATGGGGAGGAGAGGAGAAGAGAGGTGGTGGGAAGGAAGGCTGGGGAAAAAGACACAGAGTTGGCAGAATGCAGGGAGTATTCTGGGATTGGAACCTTAATCTAAAAGGATTTTAAGTGCAATGGGAAAAAATAATGATAAAGTAGACTGGGCTTGGGTTGTGGAGAGCTTTAAAAATAGGATGGCCCTTCTGTATGTAATGGGGAGCTGCCAAGGATTCTGAGCAGGGAGTGCCTGGATCTAATCTAGTGGTATGGATGACAGAGCGGTGCAGCTTTGAGGAAGGGTGGTCAGGTAAGAGGTTATTCGCGTCATGGAATCTGTCTCTTTCCAATTTGTTCTGCCACCTGTGTTGTTGCAATTGCTTTTGAAGTAGTCTTTTTATGTGCATTTTGCCCCCACAAAGCTGCTCTGTAAATACAGCTAAAGGGATCTTTTTTAGCCCATAAATTAAATGTTACACTGCTGCTTAAAATCTGTCATCACCTCAGTGCACTTGGACTAGTATCCAGATTCCTTCCCATAGTGTACAAAGCAAGTCCCTTGTAGGATCTGTCCTCGCTTCTCACACTCAGGCTGATGTACTTTCTTACACCCTATAGCATGCCGGGGTTTCCCAGACTGTTGGCTCACTTGACTATTCTAGTTAGGTGTTTCAGCCTTTTGCTTTTGTTTTAGATGCCTCCTGCTCAAAGAGCCCTCTTCAACCAGCCCCCTGTAGCACCACTTTGCCCTGTATTTACTTAGGGACACATGGACATCTGTGATGATTTTGTCTGTCTTGTCTGATCTGTACTTGAGTGTCGTAGGCTCTGTGAGGGCAGAAGCACATCTGCTGTGTTTAGTGCTTTACCCCACAGTGCCTGGCATGTGCAGGAAAACCATTTGATGAATGAGTAAGGCACACAGGCAATTCTAGTGGTAGAAATACATGGTGATTGTGGCAGTTACATGCAGGGTGAGTCCAGGAGGCATTTGGGAATGCGGATTGGAGCTCCAAAGAAGAGGCTAGGACTGCAAGTGCAGGTTGGGAATTTATCTGTTTTGATCTGGTGATTGAAGAGGTGGGAGTGGATTGAAGTAGAAGGAGTTTGAGAGAAGATCCAAGGGTAAAACTTTTGGGGAAGACGAACATTTGGGGATAAAACAGTAAAAGGCAGCAGAAAGCCAAGAGAAGCAGCCAGAAACTGGAGAGAACTAGGACACTATTATCAAAGAAGCCAAGGGGTGGTCAGAAGCTGTGAGTGCTGTACAAAGATTGGGGTGGGAGAGGTGGGGCGGAGTAAGAGGCAGCAGTGATTGCGTAGATGTTGCTGATGACTTTGAAAGTTTTGTGTCAGTCATCTGGTTGTGGGAACCAGATTGTAGTGGGTTGTGGTGTAATTGGAGGGCAAGGAAGTGGAGGAAGTGTGGGCTACCATTCTGAGAAATTCTGTGGCAAAATCAGAGGGTGATGGGGCAGTTACCGTGCTTGCATAGGGTTGGCTGTTAGAGGAGTTAGAAGAGCCAGGGCATGGTACTTAATCATAGATAAGTAGGTATGCAGGTCTGGAAGTAGGTATTGCCATGTAGACACGGGTGCTTTGGAGACATTCAGAGGCTGGCATCCCTTTCTGCCTGGGTAGTGAGAATGGCACACAGCGCTGCACTTCTCACACTGTCTCTGGTGAGCGGCCAGTCTGGAAAATTGTTCCTTCCCGCTGCTGGGGAACGATACTTTTGCTAAATGTAATTTAAAAAACCCAACTCTTAGAAAAATAATCATACTCTCGGATATTGTGGCAATGTCAAATTACTGTAAAAGTTTCTGAACACTTGTTTTCAATTTTTGTATCTCGTTGTAGGCTGGTGACGGTTGGTGGACGTTCTCAGGCTGCACGTCTCTGCGTAGTGCTAATGTAGTGGGTAAGGGAGCGGCAGATTGAGGTATTTTTCACCAGTGCTCCTTCTGACTTCCCAGATAGGCTCGTGAATTCCAGGGGAAGAGCACAGTAGGAGATGCTTGCCTCCTAAAAACACAGACTCTACTTTCATATTTTTACAGAAAAAAATACAGACTCTACTTTTACAAATGTCAGGTGTTGTAAAGGAGTCCGTAGTCTTGAATAAGATGTTTGCCGTTGTCCCTTCTGCTAATACTTAAAATTATTTGAAGTAAGCTGTTCAAACACATAACAGTTAAAATCTGAGGACCGTTAAATATGAGAAATCCTCGAATATGAGAACTATTACCAGTCAGTTCTAAAGCCAGGAAGTGGTTAAGAACATATTTCATGAGAATTTAGAGCAGTATGAGAAAATGTTAATGAATGCTATCTTCTGTTCTACATTATAAATGTTAAGTGAAAAATCTGAAATTGCATTTTGGTCTGATGAGAGCCGGGTTAAAAGTAATGCATGTATATTTTATTTGTCAGGACATTTTCAGTTATAGGTGGCAGAAACACAAGTCAGGCCAGCTTCAACACAAAGTGGGCATTTACTGGTTTCTGAAGAAGTGGGGGGCTGCTGAGGTGAAACTGGCATCCAGGGACTCCTCCGTCAGCGTGCCGTCACAACTCGTTCTCAGGATGAGAACTGGCTAAACTGGGGAGGTGGGGCAGAGAAGTCCTTTAATGTAAGCCCGCCTGTGTCAGAGCCCGAGCCAGAAAATGCAGGTTCCCTGTGCTCGGCCATGGTAGGACTTCTGCTTCTCTGCCCCGCTGAGTGTATAAAACCTTCCAAACCCACAGGGATCTAAAGCAGGGGTGCCATTATTTAAATTTGACATTTTAGTACAGATCTTCTGCTCACAGACTTCAGAGGATTTAAACTGAAGAATTATCTTCGTGCTCATTAGCATTCAGTTGCTATTTATAGTTTTACAGCATCTCACTCATTTTCCAAAAGGGACTAATTTATTTCATTCATTCTCCCTACTTTTGGGCAATATGAAGAATAAAATCAATCATTGTATTATTAAAATTAATAGCACCTAATAACCAAAGAGTGGAATGAGTGTGTCTTCCTTGATTCTGTGTTGTAATTAGGGATTAAACATGTATGTTTACTCTTATTTGGACAGTAGTGTCCATTTCTTTAGGGTGTAAATACTTAACTGGGGGGGGTACGGGGACTCACCATACAGTCCTGGTACACTATAACATTTAGCTCCTTTAGTCTGTTGCCTGAAACATGTGGGCTGTTTGTTAGGTCACAGAGATCATTTGATACAAAGAATTATTGTATATTGACATTTCAGCCACGGATTTGACCTGGACTAAGTTTCTGGAGAATTGTAGTCCTGTGAGAATGTATAATGTACTCTTACTTCCCATAAGAAGTATACAGACTTCTGAATATGCCTAAGACATGTTTAATACACAAAGTTTATAAGCACAGCACGAAATCTTTTTTTTCAGTTCTGGGTCTGAAGAAGCCCAGGCTTTATTCTCTTTTGCTACAACAAGATTTCCTTCAATTAATGCAGTGGTAAGGAAGGTGGCAGGTGAGTGACCCATTGTCTGTCTTCTGTAATAGATCTCTGAACTCACTGTCCCCTTAAAATGTGGATGTAAATTGGGTTACAACTGGTTTGACATTGATAAAAATATATACAGTTTAGCTCCTCTTTATGTGGCGGTTCTTACTGGATGTCTTATGATCTCTTTATTATCTTAAGTGGAAGTTGAAACAAATTTCATTTTTGTAGTAAAAAAGTATTTCCAAAAGGATTGGTTAGCCAGGGAAATTATAAACTACCTAACCCAAGACTTTGGTAAGAAAGAGATTTGATGCTGCTTATAAATTCCTCCTTGCAAAAGAAATCATACTTATGTAACAAGAAACAGGTTACCCATTCTCAGCCATTAACCAGTTACTGGTTTTAAGTCTCCGCAATTAGGATTTAAAATGTATCCCATAGAGACCTGATAAGAACATGAGACACCATGGTGGCTTGTCCTTAGACTTAGGAATTACTGACTTGAGGGACTTTGATTTTCATGGGTTGAAAATAAGTATGCCTCTAGATGGCCAAGAATAATGTTGCACAAGTGGGCAGATTCTATATCAAGATTTTCTGTCCTAGTTAAACCTCTTAACTTCTTTATATTATGCTCCTTTGTGGGGCAAGGTAGCAATTCTTTTAAGGATTACAAAAATAATACTGGAAACAACTCAAAGTTCCAGAAGACTCAGGGATGTGGTAATAATGGTCCCTCTCAAATGAGGGAGCAAAGACCGTATCTTTTGCTGAATGTGATTCAGGTGGATCACTGGAAAGGGCCCAGTCTTCTGAACACTTTTAATTAGTTTAAAAACACGGAAGACAGACCCAAATGAGTTTTTTATTGAAGATTGAGGGCTATATCATATATATGTTGTGTTTGGAAATATTCTGATGTGCTGAATGCAAATTCTTAAAAGTAGTGTATTCAGAAACATTGTATACATCTCATCCATGATACATATTTGGATTAAGCATAATGAAAACCTGCAACAGAAATGAAACAGTTTTAACAATAAATGAAGGAGTAAAAACTGCTGCTGTACTCAGTTCAGTAAAATGTCTTCTTACACAAATTCTTGGTAGTCAGAATCCCTGAATTTGATGCTTTCGAGTGCTTCGAAGGGGATGGAAAACCATGGCCTTGCCCACACGTGTGTTGGAGGACCAGAGCCCTGGTGTGGAGAGCCCAGGTAAAGTTTGGCTTTCCCCCCGATTTTCCTACTCGGCCCGATTCTGTAATATTCCTTTCTCCCTCAATCTGTTTTGCTTGGTCTCTGAAACATTTTTCTCTCTACGTATAAAAAAACTTTATGATTTAAAAAAAAAAAACCTTTAAAGTATAGATAGTATTTTTGTTCAAACAGTGGCTTGGTGGGATGTGGGCAGACGTATAACTAAACGATGTTTTCTTGGTAGAACTGGTTTGAAAACTTAAAAGTCTAGATATGTGTCAGAAGATTTTAAAAGTGCAGGCTTGGGACTGCTAGAGAGGCCAGTTTTGCTGCCTTAGCCTTGGTTCTAGTAAGTATGGGAGGTCAGAAGGTTTATAAGGCTGGCTTCCCAGGAGAATTGTGGCCACAAAAAAAAAAAAAAAGCCAGGGAAAAATACTTTCTAGACTTAGTGCCTTTTAGCTCAGGTGTAAGAACCGGCAACCTTACATCCCAGTAAAGCGGCCATCATTTCCTTTCTCGGGGCTTTGGGCACCACTATTGGGAGGGGAGGATCTGAAATGTATTCAGAACTTAATTTCTGAAAGAAAAGCCATCCTCTCTCAGTGCTCTTCACGTCTACCAGCTCTGTTTTCCCCACGCGGAGACTCAACAAAGGACCTAAAGTTCCACTAAATGAAAGGACATGGGCAAACAGGAGGTTTCTACATGAGCAAGCAGGCCGAAGGCAAGGAGGAGAGGAATCTGCGCTCTCCATCGGAGCAGGATGGTCTCCTCCCTGCTGTACCCCGAGGCTGAGGCATGGGAGTCCCTTCCCACCCCAGCTGCCTCTCCCTGTGGAGGAGGCCAGGCCTCTGTGTGCTGCCCCGGTGGATGCTCCAGAGGGACACATTTCCGTTGAGGACGGGGGGCTGACACGTCTTCTGTGCTGGAGGAGGGCCAGCAGGGGAGGAGGGAGCCCCACGCAGCCTGTGCCTACCAAGCTGTGGACAGAAAGGAGGTCCCCGGCCTCCACAAGACTACTGGGCAAACCAGACTGCAGAAATGAAGACTAGTGGATACGATTTAAATTGCCTTAAACAACAAGCAAACAGACACTCCAGCCATTGGTGACTGTGCAAATCTAGGGTGCAGCCCTGGACCACTTATACCCTGGCTAACAAGGGTGCACATTGCACGCTCTGATCTCCTTCTTGTCCTTGCAGCTGCTAAACTGGGAGCTTTTGAACCTCTTCTTGACAGTCATGTAGCGTTCCTGGATCCCGCCGCCACACAGTTTGGTGCACTCCGACCAGGCTGTCCACGGGCGCATCCTGCAGCCTGGAAGCACGGGAAAGCCCAGTTAGGGCAGCAGAAATTGGGAGACCATGCCGAATGCTCAACTCCAGTACACACCTGTCAAATTGAGGGGTCTGGGCTTCCCTGCTCTTGAGTGAAATGATGGGTTGAGTTAAACAATGGTTAGAGTCCTTATGAGGGACTGTCAGCCCCTCTGTGACAGACTGCCAGAAATGACCGTAAATGCTTTGCAGTGTTTCCCATCAAGGGGCAGGAGTCCACATCTCCACCTCTAGAGTCGGGGCTGGGCTATAGGATTTGCTTTGGCCCATGGGACATGAGCAAATAGGACTTGAAAACTGCTGGGAACACTTCCACCACCATGTAAACAAGCCTGGCTAGAATGCTGGAGAGGCCATGTGGAGAGGCTCTGGGCAGCCCTTCGGAGGCCCCAGTTGCAGGTGAGGCTGGTCTAGACCTTCCAGCTGATAGGAGCTTCATGGGTCCAGCTGAGCCAGCCCAAGTCACTGACCCGCAGAATCATAGTAGTGGTTTTTCTGGGGTGGCTTGTGGATGCAATTAACCACTTGCTCCTGATGCTTTGTTCCCCCTGTACTTGGCCTCCTAGATGCCAAGTAAACTCAAGTATAATTTATTATTTCCCCTACACAGATAAATATGCCTGCCTTAAAGAAAACCGACTGAGCTACCCAAGTGCCCCAGGGAAGTTAAGTGACTCGATTTTGGCTCAGGTCATGATCTCAGGGTCATGAGACTGAGCCCTGTATCGGGCTCTGTGCTCAGCGGAGAGTCTGCTTGAGCTGCTCTCCCACCGAGCTGCACCCCTGCCTTCCCGCTTGCTCGTGTGTGTTCTCTCACGCTCTTGCTGAAACAAAAACACCTTCCCTGACTCCCAGAGGTTAGATCTTAAAAAAAAAAAAAAAAAGTTTCCATGGCCCTCTAGGTTACTCTTGTACAACCAAGCACGTTTATGATTATCCATCCAGTACTATGCTAAGTTTCCTGGAGAAGACCATGGCACAGTGCCTGCCTGGCACATAGTTGGGCTTAACATTTGTTGAGTGGCTGACTAATGTCCAACAGACAACACTTTGATACGTGCACAGCTCCTTAACAGAAAGGTAGTGAACTATCAGGGAGCATTTCCTAGGTGGAAGTGAAATGTCTTGAGGAAAAGGGTAACTTGAGCTGTGCCTTTTTTTTTTTTTAAAGATTTATTTGACAGAGACACACAGAGAGAGGGACCACAAGCAGGGGGAGAGGGAGAAGCAGGCTTCCCGCCGAGCAGGGAGCCTGATGTAGGGCTCGATCCCAGGACCCTGGGACCCTGACCTGAGCTGAAGGCAGACGCTTAACGACTGAGCCACCCAGGCGCCCCGAGCTGTGTCTTTTAAAATAGAAACTCAGCATACCCATTAACGTTCATTTTTACATGGTATCTTCCTCACCCACTCCACAGAGTCTAAACACCATCGCGATGACCAGTCTGTACCCAGGACTGAACCATGAATCTTTCCAACTTATTTCATCCGTTTGCCAATGAACGTGCAGTCCTTGCCTCTGGACCAGTTTATTCAACAGTGAAGCCCCAGTCTTTTTTTTAAAATGCTGGAGTAGGGAACACAGATTTTCCTGGGCTACCAACCAAATTGGCCTTTGTACCTCTGTTTTTGCCACCTCCAAACCACTCAACACAGGTCTGTTAAAGTCCGTCTTGCTTAGAGCCGCCTGCACAATGAAGTCTCAAATCCTCAGCAGGCCACTGGACTTTTTATGGTCTGGTCTCCCCCCCCCCCCCCCCCCCCCGCCTGGTTTCCTGCCTCTTCTCTCGGGCTCTACTCCATCTGCCTCTGTTTCATTGACCATCTCATGCTCTTGGGCACTTCTCTGCCTTTGCAAGTACTGTTCCTGCTGCCTGGGATGCAAACCCCTATCAGTTCTTCAGGACCCACTCTCACTTCCCCTGCTTTGACATTGCCCTGCACTCCAGCCTCCAGTTTAGGAGCAATACCTGGGAACTGCTCGCCATCAGACTCTTCCCGCAGCTGCTCACTCCTCCGGCTCTCTCGGGCCTCCCTCCAGCGCAGCTTCTGGATGGATGGATTTTTCAGGCATTTCCGGATGCGGCACTTTTTCCGCTGCACAGTCTCTGGGCAGGGTGCACCTCCAAACTGAGGCTCCATTTCGATCATCCGGGTTCGAATCATGTGGCCTTTCCCGCAGGACTTGTTACACGCTGACCATTGGGACCACTCGGTGAGCTCACAGTCAACGGCTGGCGAGACACAGATGGGCATGAGTGTAGATCATTCCTGTCTGAGATAGCATATGGCCCCTTACATTTTACTTTGAGCATCTCAACCCAAGCCTGCGAGAAATGCAAAGAAGGTGCTGTTATCCCATTTTACAGAAGAAACTGAGGCTCCTACAGGCAGATGGACTTCATCCAGCCCGCATGGTTGGTGAGCTGTAGGGGGCAGGATTGGTGCCCAGGTCTTCATCCACATTCTATGCCCACATGACAAAATGCTTTGGAGGGAACTTGGAAGATATGTTCAGAGCCTCTTGCCCTGCCCTGTAGCTAGAATATGTCAAATCAGCCTCTGGTGGCATAGAATATCCTTCCACAGTCCCAAGGACTTGGATTTTCTCAGGGAAGGCACAGCTCACTGGTGCTTTCACAGCTGACCCCAGTGGACCAGTACCCAAGGCCATTGTGACTTCTGCAGTAAGACCCCATAGCTTCTCTTGTTCAGCATCCTCCTGGGTCCGATATGTGGCTGTTTGTGCAAAAAACATAGGAGCCAGAAATGGGAAATTCAGTAGAGAAGAAGGGTGAGAACAAATGGTGTCTTATGGCTTATCAGGGTTACAGGATCCAGCAAATTCTTGTTACTAAGCCAGCATCTCACAAATGTAGAGGGGAAATAACCCAACAGTCTGATTCTCAGGATGTGACCTAAGGAGGCAAAGAATTCTGGACTCTTAACTGGCTTTGCAGAGTGTAGATCCGGGCTGGATCTAGGAAGAACTCATTTTGGTCAGTAGTTTTGGGCCTTTTTCCCTGTGAGCTCAGGTAGCTTTTTTATCTGTAAAATGGGGATAATGGTATTTTTCGTATTAGGTTGTGAGGATTAGGTGAAATAATGCGCCCAGCCCAGTTTCTGGCGCACAGCAAATGTTCATCTTTTCTTCTCCATTCAATGAACCCTGTGCATGTATGTTTACATGGGTAGCTATCTTGGGTCAGAAGTGCTGGAGCCCCAACTCTGGTGTGCTGGGTTGCACACAGGGTCGATCTTAGTTCTTAAGAGCCTCAGGCCCAGTTTGATAGTCTGGGTGTTCTCCACACATGACTGAGTCCACCTGGACCCGCTCAGGAACTGTAATGTGGAACATCAAGTGAGGCCTATGCTTGTCAGGGCTAGTGCTTGACACGTTGTGCAGCCTGTAAGGGACAAAACTGGGATTTGAACCCAGGGAGGCAGCCTGAGTAATAGCAAGGAAGAGGGAGCACCAAAGACCAAGTGCGTTTCAGAGGAAGCCGGAAAACAGGTCCTAGCAAGCGAGTCTGACTTTCTACCTCCTAAAAGGGAAGCTCGCTTGGAAGACTAGCCAGAAAAATGGGCTCGCTCTCCTTGGAGGTTAGTACCTGCAAAATACAGCTCATCACAGGGGTGGGGTCGGGTGGGTGGGGGGAGTTGGGGTCAGGCATTAAGCCTTTCATGGCTTGTCTTAGCAAGGCTGCAAATGCAAATGTACAGGAGTCACTGATTTAATGTCAGGGGTAAATGGTCCCAGGGAGAAGGAGTAGAAGTAAAAAGCAAGGAAAACCCATGGATCAGACAGTTGTGGGGAGGGCAAGCCCTACGTGATAAGGCGTCTTGAGCCTGTGCTAAGTGTTTTCCATTCTGGTCTCCTCTTTGGACTTCATAGCAACGTGTAGTTGGGGTGTTTTGTAGCTGATAGTGGGATCCCCTCTTGCTACTGAGGAGATTGAGAGTTCAGTAGCTTTGCTAACACCGAGATCCAGAGCCCATGCGCTTTCTCCCCAGCAGACAGCTCTACTACAGGACGTGGCAGTAGGACCCACACCCAGTACTGGGTAATAGGGGAATGGGGGTGGGGGGGACACCGGGAGCCCCAGGACTTACGGCATTCAGGCAGCATGCACTTTTCCACCTGCTCCAGCTCCTCATTACAGTCCCCGAGTTCGGCCAGAGACTTGAGCATCCGCTGGCGGGTCCGCATGCCCTTCCCACAGGTCACACTGCAGTCACTCCACTCAGACCATGAGGACAGCAAGCAGGGGATGGTATCTAGGCCAAGAGCCAGGTTTGCCTCTGAGAACAGGCTCCTTTTACTCGCTCTGCTCTCCTTGTTCCCCCCAACCCTGGCCCCTGGAGTCAAGTGAAATGGACCGATGGCTTCAGAAAACCCAAGGGACCCCACGGAGCAAGAACTGGCCCAGCAGAGTACTGCTCTTGTCACTCTCCTGCATCTCCCCTGGGGCTCAGGACATCAGATTAACTCAGTAATATGAATACCCAAGTCCCCACCTGAAACACCACCCACTCCCCAAGAACTGTGCAATATAGTTTTGGACATTTGGTGAAATCCTAGAATGTTCATGTACTTGTGTGCATATGTATGCTTGTATACTGGTGTGTGGGCCTATGTATATTTGTGCATAGAGCTGGGGTTGTAATGCGTTATGAGGCCAGGCAAGTCCCACGCAGAACAAGAGTGGGGACCTATGACCTGTAGACTGGATGTCCTGCCTGAATGTTACTATACAACCCCCCCCCCCCCCCCCGACAACCAAGAAACTCCGGGGTCCTATAAAACACAGCTGCAGGTAAATGCTTTCCAGAGGCCAGCAATTTGCGATCTCAGCACTGCTCAGAAGATCCCTCAAGGGAGGCCCCTCTCTCGGTCTGCTTGGTGGCCCTTATCTTGCAAGGACAGTGTGCCATATTTCCTCCCAGCCCCCGCTCAGCCTCTGGCCTTGCTGCTGGGGGATAGGAAGGGTGCTGGGATCCTCCATACCGCCCCCAGCCCCTGCCCCACGCGCACTCACGACACTCGGGCATCATGCACTTCTCTGCCTGGGATGTCTCGGCCTTGCACATGGAGCCGTCCGCCGGGCTCATCTTGACCATGCGGTGCCGCTTCTTCATGCCCATCCCGCAGGTGGCGCTGCACTCATCCCACTCGCCCCACTCGGTCACCAGGCAGCTGCTGGGAGCTGGAAGGCCAGCCCTGTTGGAATCAAGTCTACGGCCTCGGCGCCCCCGCCCCCTGCACTTGCTGGGCACCCCTACTCACAGCACTCCTCGTTGACTGTGCACTTCTCCGTCTCCTCGGTGGGCAGCGTGCACACAGAGCCATCCTCAGGGAATTGCTTCACATACCTCTCCCGGGACCGCATGCCCATGCCACAGGAGATGCTGCAGGGTGACCAGGTGATCCACTCGGACATGGTGCAGGTGGAGCCGTCTGCAACACATGAGCTGACGCTGTGGCCTGTGCGCCCAGCTCCCCAGTGCAGGGATCGAGAAGGAACGGGCCAGCTTTCCCATTGCCTATTCTTGCCTCTTTTGTCCAAGATTAATTCACCATATAATGTTTCTGGGTTTTCTGCTCTGTTCCACTGACCTATAGGTCTGTTTTTGTGCTAGTACATGGTTTTGAAGGGGAAAAAGATAGTTTCTTCAACAAATGGTGTTGGGAAACTGAACAGCTACCTGCAAAAGAATGGAACTGGACCCTTTTCTTACACCATACACAAACACTCAAAACGGATTAGGGACCTAAATGTGACACCTGAAACCGTAAAAATACAAAAAGAGAGGACAGGCAGTAATTTCTGATAATCACTGTAGCAACATTTTTCTAGATAGGTCTCCTGAGGCAAGAATTAAGAGCAAAAATAAACTATTGGGACTACATCAAAATAGAAGCTTCTGCACAGCAAGGGAAACAAAACAAAAAGGCAAATGGGAAAAAATATTTGCAAATGACCTCTGTGATAAAACAACACCCCCCAAATAATCTAACAAATGGGCAGGAGACATGCACAGACACGTCTCCAAAGAAAACCTCCAGGTGGCCAACAGACCCATGAAAAGGTGTTCAACATCACTCATTAGGAAAATGCAAATCAAAACTACAATGAGCTATTAACCTCACACCTGTCAGAATGGCTAAAATAAAAAACACAAGAAACAAGTGTTGGCAAGGATGTGGAGGAAAAGGGAACCCTTGTGCACTGTTGGTGGGAATGCAAACTGCTGCAGTCATTCTGGAAAACAGGATGGAGGCTCCTGAACTAGAACTATTGTATGATCCAGTAATCACACTACTGGGTATTTACCCAAATAAAAACCCACTAATTTGGAAAGGATATATGCACTCCTCTATGTATTGTAGCATTATTTACAATAGCCAAATTATGGAAGCAACCCACGTGTCCATCTCTTGGTGAATGGATAAAGAAGATGGGGCATATGTATGTAATGGAATATTATTCAGCCATAAGACAGAATGAAACCTTGCCAGTTCCAAAAACATGGATGGAGCTAGGGAATATAATGCTAAGCAAAATAAGTCAGACAAATCCCAGAGAATTTCACTTAATGTGGAATTTCAGAAACAAAAACGAAAAAAAGTCTTACTTGGTTTATCTCTTAACTGTAGAGAAACTGATGGTCACCAGAGGAGAGGGGGATGGGTGAAACAGGTGAAGGGGACTAAGAGTACAGTTACCACAATGAGCACTGAGTAATGTACAGAATTATTGAATCACTATATTGTACACCTGAAACTAATATAGGACTGTAGGTTAAATATCCTGGAATTAAACCTAAAAAAACAAAACTGGGTAGCATTCAAGGGGAGTTAGGCAGTTGATGGATGGGAAGTTAAAAGGTATACATCTTGAAACCAGGAATTGTTCTTGAAGAGGACGTGCCTGTTTTCCAGGTGCGTGGGGCACTCAGGATTAGGCCTTATTCCATGACATTGCATTTGAAAGCTGCTTGGATGGGTAGAATGTTTTATTTATACATAAAGTAAAATTTAGGATAAATCATAATCTAACGTTATACATCTGTATGGTCTAGGATGTATCCTATATCTAAGACCATTAAATAAAATGAAAAATACACTTCCTTAGTCACTAACTACATTTTAAGTACACAGTAGCCATGTGTGATTAGTGGCTACCATTTTGGACAGTACAGATACAGAACTTTCCCATCACAGAAACTTCTGGACAGTGCTGGAGAGATACTATATATGTATTCTGAGATACAGGATAAGCTCTTTTGCCCAGAGGAACCAGAGATTTTATAGTTCTTGTCTAAAGATGCCAGTTCCCAGTCTAGAAAAATTTATGAGAATTTGGTTCCTGAGGGTGAAGACTGACTGGCCTTCGGACATAGGGACCTGAGGATGGACACAGGATGGATTTATACCCAAACAGCAGATTATACTCAGTGACCCCAGCCCTCTCATTGTGCTACTGAGGTTGGCTACAATGGGGAGCAGATGGTGGGGTGGGGAGGGAATGTCTGTGTGTGCTAGAGGAGGGGACATAGTGGAAGAATGAGGAAGGCCGTATAACCAGCCTTCTCTGTTGATACCTTGGGCTGTATATGGCTTTGCTCCTATCACTAGGTGCTAGCAAAGGCCATGATCATATAGGAGACACTCTGGAGGTTGTTGGAAAAGATAAAGCTCTCAGCATGGCTTGGTAGTCCTGTTTCCAAGTAGTGGTGGGGGTGCTACTCCTGGTGGAAACACAGGGGGTGTGTGTCTGCCTGCTTAGTTCTTTAAGAGGGCAATAAAGTCTTCTAGCTATCCATTTATTCATATCAATAAAGATCTACTAAATGCTTTGAATGCTTCATGGTATGCTCTGAAGTTAAAAAGATGTGTAAGATCTGGATCTTGCTCTACTTTAGAAAGAGATGGGCACAATAATTCCAGGTATCAAAAGTATGCAACAAAGGTAAGCCCAGGGAATTAAGCATAGAAGAGGGAAAAAACTCTCTCCTTGGAGTTTGGGGGAAGATTTCACACAAAAGGGCACATCTGAGTGTACTTTTGGTGGGTAAGGGATATCTGCATTTAAGGTGAAGGGAAAAGCTTATGCAAACACCCTTGTATAGAGTGTGCATATACGTGGTATTGGAAAGTGAAGCTAGAAAGGATCGAGTGTGAGTCCAGCCTGCATATGTCCGTGGCTGTCACTTGCACATGTGTGTTGCCTCTGCAGGGTTATTTAACCTATGGACAGTGCTGGTGGTATGTGTAAGAAATCCCTGCTGGAACCCACACGTTAGACCCAAAGACAAGGCTAATTAAAGGCAACATACGCTACCAAACAAGAACATTATGTTCCAGTGTAATAATAGGGGTAGGGCTTGAAAGCTCCACTTCAGGCTTTCCAGGACCTGATAAGAAAGACATTACCCCAGGAAGGCAGAATACGGTCCCCACCCACCTGAGTATGTACTGACAGGCCACACTCTTCCTGATTTCAAAACTTACTTAACAAAGCTACAGGAATCAAAACCGGGTGGTATTGGCACAAGAACGGACATCTAGACCAATGGACTAGAATAGAGAGCGAGCCTAGAAACAAAGTCTCACATCAACGGGCAAATAATTTGACAAGGGTGCCAAGACCATTCAATGGAGAAAGGACAGTCCCTTCAATAGATGATGGTGCTGGGAAATTTGAATATCCATATATGAAAGAATGAGGTTAGACTTTTACCTAAGATCATGTTCAAAAATTACCTTGAAATGGATCAGAGACCTAAACAGAGCTAACACCATAAAGCTCTTAGGAGAAAACACAGGGCAAAACCTTCATGACACTGAATTTAGCAATGATTTTTTGGACAGGACAGCCAAGACACAGGCAACCAAAGAGCCAAACCAGATTTCATGAAAATTTAGAACTTGCACAAAAGGACACTGTCAAGAGTGAACAGATAACGGGCGCCTGGGTGGCTCAGTTGGTTAAGCGACTGCCTTCGGCTCAGGTCATGATCCTGGAGTCCCTGGATCGAGTCCCGCATCGGGCTCCCTGCTCGGCAGGGAGTCTGCTTCTCCCTCTGACCCTCCCCCTTCTCATGTGCTCTCTCTCATTCTCTCTCTCTCAAATAAATAAATAAAATCTTTAAAAAAAAAAAAAAGAGTGAACAGATAACTCCAAGAATGAGAGAAAATATTTGCAAATCCTGTATCTGATAAGGGATTAATATCTAGACTACATGGAGATGGAAGGGTTGGCTCCCCTCTGAAGGGCCTTGCCAAAGGCACAAACGACAATAAGCCACTGTGGGCGTCCAGCCAGGAGGGGTATCTAAGACTGTCCCCAGGAAGAGCCAGAGGGTGAATGACCTGCAGTGCGAGAAGCTTCCTTCAATTATCCTCGGCTTGGAAGTGGTTTTCTTCCTGCCATAAACCAGCCCAAATTCTGCGTCCTTTCCTGTTGCCTCACGGCACCTCTGAGAGAGTTAAGATCAAAGTACAGAGAGAGTCCAGATCTGTCCAGGTAGAGAGTGCGGGTGTGCCCTGGAAAGTAGGTGGCCGACCTCTGCCCGGCAGGCAGCCCAGTGCCATTCTGAAGCTTGGGCCATCACCACCGAGGTGGTGCAAGCTCCTAGCTCAAGCCTGATTTTTGAGCAGTTTTCAGAGAGACAGAACTCTTGCAATCAGCCCAGCGGTCCTGACACGGAAAGCAGGTGCTCTAACTCAGGCAGAAGGGAGACATGAAGGTCCATGAAAGACACAGAATTAGGGCAATGGATCTAGATTCAGTGTTGGCTACCTTGTTCTGTTCCTTCAGAAGAGACTGGAGTGAAGGCCCAGAAGCAGGCTGCTTGTTAGAGTTGTGATTGTCATAAGATGTTTGCTAGCTTTTTAGTGACTGGTGTGTCATTGATTCCATGGCTGGAGGGAGTTGGGTAGATAATCAAGAATTTTTTTGATGTCTTAGGACATTGTTGGAGATGGGGTTCTTCCCTAGTGGTCCCCACCGGCCACTATGGTCAGGGTCCTGGTGCCCTCCTAGGGACACTGACCAGGTACGAGGGGCCAGCAGAGCCAGGTAGCACCTCCCTTCCTCGGCCTCTGCCAGCCACTTGCGCCCCTGGGCTGTGCGCTCACCTTCATCGCTGCAGCCCGGGCCCATGCAGGGCTGGAAGTCCTGGGTGTCAGGGCAGGGGACACTGAGGTCCAGCTGTGCCTTCAGCATGCGCTGCCGCATCCTCTTGCCTTTGTCACAGGTGGAGGAGCTGCAGGCGGACCACGGGGACCAGTTGGAGTAGATGCAGGTTTCAGGGGTGTCATCTGGAACGAGTACGTGACAGGTTTTCCCTGGGAGCCTGTGGACACTGGGGCTGGCCCTCTCCCCCACACAAGCTCATTTGCAGATAAGATCCATGCTGCTTGACCTGCCTCAGCGAACCTGGGTACTCTTGGGGTGGAAGCAGCTACTCACTTGCCTTTAAAAATTATAATCATTGCAACAATATCTAAACAACAGGGAAGATCTCTTACTATCCCTTCCCCTCAACACGTGAAGAGCTTTTCATTTCTAGTCCCATCTTCCCGATGACCCTATAACAGGGGTCACGTAAGGGCAGCCGGTGTTCACGGAGTGAACTTACTACACGCCAACAGCATTCCGAGAACCTTACATGTTTTAGCCCATTTGATTCTTACAACAACTCTCAATGAGGCAGGTTCGGTGATCATCCCCATTTTACACTAGGACACCGTGGTGGGATGGGAGCTTCTTGCCCAAGGCCACAGGAGGACCCCGGTTGTGTGGCTCCAGATCCCATGAGGACACGGGCTCAAGCCTAGGCTCTGCGCTTCCCTCCTGACGGTAGCATCTGGGCCTCCCCTTCCTCGCTAGGGAAGTGGTTGTGTCCATGCCTCACAGGACAGTGTGACAAAGCAGAGTGCGCTGGGGATACCAGTGAACATATTCCGATAGCCCACTTACACCAACTCCCTTATACTCTGTGCCCAGTCCTGGCCTTATTTTGGATGATCTTCCATGCAGAAGTCCTCAAAGATGGGTTACCAAGTCAAAGGACATGAGGTTTTTGCAGCTCTTCAAACCTGTTAGAAAACTGCTTTCCCAAAAGGTATGGCCAGTTTATGTTGCTACCTGCAACGAAGGACAACTACATACCTTCATCTTTCTCTTCTGGAGCCAGATCTGCTACAATATCGTCGACATTGTCAGGCACGATATTGCATTGTTCCCCCTGCAAAAGGACATTTTGCTTGGAGGGCTCACATTAAAGAATGGCATGCGTGGGGGACAGAGGAAGGAGGACATAAAAATCGGATCCCCGCCCCGTGTTACAAATCCCAGGCCATGGTGGAGTTTTGAGCCAACATTTACAATTGGACCAAAAGAAATGGCAAGAAAGCCACAGCTTCCTAGTGCCTGACCCATGGCAGACATTAATAATCAACTGTGGAACTCACAATGAAACCGGTTTTTCTGGATCGCATCATTCAGGAGAGCACAGAACCTTTCCCTTATGTTTATTTTGCTCATTTATAGCTTATGAATAATTTGCATGCTTAGAAAGCTTGGGAGGTCCAGGAGTTCTAGATTCTGGAATATGCAAGGGACCCTATGATTCTAGAGCAGAAAGGGGTACAGTCTGCTTACACTCCTGGTGGGAAGGGTCCGTGCCAGGGTGAGCTCTACCCCATTACCTTCCGGGCGATTCTCTCGATGACAACTCTGGCCACTTGAGTGATAGACCCGCCCTCTGGATCGTAAAAAGGACTCTGAGGATGGTCCAGACTGGTCAGGGGCCGGATTTTCTCCTGGGGAATTGTGGGCTTGTTGGGTGACTGTGGGGCGGGGGGGGGGGGGGGGGGGGGAGAAACACAGATACAGAGTGTGGGAAACAAAGTGGTTAAAAACCACAACAGCAATTTGATTGTAATAGGATCAACAAAAGCCATGATAGGGATTTCACAACAGCTAGAACTACTATGGATGTTTATGCAATTCTATCCACCCTGTGCATCGTGCAAGGAAATTGGGGACCTATACTTTCAGACTCCCAGGTATGCAGGATTCCATCCTGATGAAGAAAAGGTTTCAGAGAGGTCATTCCAGCCAGGAGACAGCTGAACCAGGCTGGCCTGAATCCAGAGCTCTTCCTACTAGACCACGTGTTGGCAAACGAGTCTGTAGAGGGTCAGATGGTAAATATTTCAAGGCTTTGTGGGCCATCCTATGTCAGCTACAACTCCACCTAGCTGTTGTTGTGAGAGAGCAGCCCCCCACAACATGTAATCGGGGGTGGCTGGGTTTGAACACCTTATTTACAGATCAGGTGGTAGTCCCAATTTGGCCCACAAACCATAGTTTACCAGCGTCTGTTCTAGATGGCCCTGCCGCTGGTTTTCTAATGGCTTCACATTTCCATGCAGTTGGTGTGCTGACCACAGCTGAAAAATTTTAACATTCAGGACAGAATCCAAACTCCTTAACCTGGCTGGCTGTCTGGAAACCTCCAGAATCTGGCCCAGTCTAAAGTACGGACATCAACTTCTGTTCCCCATTCTCACCCCCTTCTCTTGCTCTGTGCTTCCCTCCCTGTTTCCTGCTGTTCCCTGGCTTACCTAGGAACTGCCCTTTAGCAGGTTTCCTCTCCCTGGCCTCGTGGCCAGCTGTGTGGGTCACACTGTATGTGGTGAGAGGGAGATGATGCTGACCTGCCCGACCACACCGTGCGTTCATCTACATCATTTACGTCCAGGCCCACCAGCGCGGGACCAAAGAGGAAGCACCCAGGAACGGTCATCCCGTCACCACTGCAGGTGCTCACCCACCTCATAGGTCACCCCGCTGTCAGTGCCAGCGTCCCAGGGGATCAGGTCCTGCACCACCTTCTGGACCCAGCCGCACTCTTTGGTGCACAGATCCTCTGCAGACAGGCCCACGTTCCAGTCGGGGCTGGGGCCCATCATGGTCAGGAAGGACATCAAGTGGCGCGTCCTGTCCACTGAAAATTCAGCCGAGGGTGCGGCTCTCCTGGAAACCAAACACATTACATTAGGGGCCATGGGGGTGCACACTCTGAGGGACATCTGGCCAGACCATGGCTAAGGGAGGAGAGGACGGAAAGAAGGTGGATTCTTGGTCTTCCACGGATCTCTGCCTTTGGCCACGACTGGTTGACACCCTTTACTGTCCTGAGCCCCTCCACTGGCCACATGTGGAGAGAATCACCTGCTACCACACTGTCCAGTTCCAATGCACTCAGAGCACTTACTGTTTCACATATGCGTATTGTTTAGCTGCTTACTGATGGTCAGCTGTCCCTGGATGTGAGCTCTGGGCAAGCAGGGCTGTTGTCGGTCTTATTCCAGGGCTTGATTTCCAGTGCCTACAACAGTGCCTGGCACAGAGTAGATGCTCAGTAAAAGTGATTCAATAAATGGGCGAACAAATATCTTGTGTTACTGTAGCTGAACTCAAGCTCATCTGCCTGATGCCTAGCAAAGACAATCACTGAGACACGGCCTGCGCAGCCAGGAGAAGTTTCGAGAGGGAGCCAAATGGGGAGATGGGAGGGAAAGCCTCAAATCCACTTCCCCCCGAGGAGGAGAGTCAGGGAAATTTGAAGGCAAATGAGAAAGGTCTGGGTTAAAAAGTTGCAGCTGAGCTTCCTAGTCTGCAGCTGTGATCAGTCCCCCTATCCCTTTGGTTATGGGTTCTAGTCCCCACTGTCCTTTGATCCTTCCCCATCCTTGAGGGAATGGGGATGATGACTGCTCCAGTTACTTCCTGCTGAGATGGGGTGAGGACTAGAGTTAGAGGAATGGAAGCTCTCTGCCTGCCATTCTGCATGACCGAGATTTGTGTACTTTGTTTGGTAGTGCGGGGACTCTGTTTTACCTAGGGCCTTCGGGGAGATTGGTCGGAACCAAGCTTGTTGT
Organism: Neomonachus schauinslandi; assembly: GCF_002201575.2. Classification (NCBI taxonomy): domain Eukaryota; kingdom Metazoa; phylum Chordata; class Mammalia; order Carnivora; family Phocidae; genus Neomonachus; species Neomonachus schauinslandi. The sequence goes on from NC_058413.1 coordinate 42,859,885, forward strand.
AGGCACGGGTTTCCTCAGACCGGCTCTCCTGATGAGCAGTTTCAGGTCTGCTGGGGGCTGGCTGCGCCAAGCGGTGCTCCCTGCGAGGTCCTCCTTGCCTACAGGCTGTAGGAAACCCGTGGATTCTCCTAACTCGAGTGCGAGGAATGCACGGCTTTCTTCCCTCCAGTGTCACTGAAGAATTGGGTGGTCAGCAGCACCCAGCAAGGTCCTGGGCGGGGAGTCTGGAGCTGGCCCTCTGCGTGCTCGCTCTGCCGGTCTTTAGTGACCCCAAGTCTCTGGGAATCCGGCGACGTAAGGGCACACCTGCGGGGCACGTCAGCCTGCTGGCAGTGAGCCTGCCCACTCAGTGTGCCTGATAATATCCAATTCCCTAATGGGAGCCCCGTCAGGAACCCCTAAGTCATGAAAGGGGTGTAGAAGGAGTCTTCTGTATAACATAGAGGCTTAAATCAAGCCCACTCTGGGGGGCCACTCTTACCCAGAGCAGAGCAACCAGCAAGTTAGTTTCCTGGCGTATCCTTGCCAAATTTAATTTTTCTTTTTTTTTTTCCCCCCCCAGTCGGTGGGGGGCTCCATTGACCGCCCAAGGCGTCGGGCACCACGTCCATGACTTTTGCCACAAGTGCTGCTCCCCGGTCGTCTGAATTGTTAGTGGCGATCCAAACCTAGGAAGGATTTTGCTTAGAAGTGTTTTGACAACTTCTGAGGCCTTCTCTGAAGGGCGTGCGAAAGCTTCAGCCCAACTTGTAAAGGGATCTATAAATACTGGCAAGTACTGAAAATTCTCTGTTGTTTTGGCCTCACGGTAAAATCCACCTGCCAGTCTTGTCCAGGTTCAGAGCCTAAAACTTCCTAAGACGTTAGACAAAGTTCTAAGGTGTTGGTTTCCTCCCCCTTTTGGACAGATTTTGCAGTGGAGAGAAGTTGAACTTACCTGACTTTCAATCAACAGAGGCAGAATAAAAGTTTTGTATTTAATGCTTTTAATTCTAAACACATGTCCATTTTAATTAAATCAGCAACCTTAAGTTAGCTTTAATACTGAATAGTTTTCAAGATCATGTGAAAAACACTTGGGTTAGTTTCTGTCTTTGAGTTTTAGAATGGCCAATTCTGACAAGCACTTGCTTTTTAACGGCCTAAATAGAACTCTCGTACAAATTAGTCTTAGCAACACCATGCAGACGTAGAAACTAGCTCACACTTAGAACACATATGGACACATACAAATACATAAACAAGGTGCAAATAGGATCTTAAAGGCCCAATTTCCAAATCTCTTTTATAACACAAATCTAAGTGCAAGGTAGTATAATTTATGGGTCCATTAGGTGGTCATTTTTCTCAAGAGTCTAATGAATGTGGCGGCTAAGCCGTGTTGCAAAAAAAATATTGCCCCGTTTTGGAGAAGAGAGCCCGACGGGCTGCACAGGGGGATCAAATGGTCACTTCCCATTTTCCACTTAGAACATGGCCAGTTTTATTCAAAGATCCCAAAAGCTGCTACAACAAATGAACCAAACGAAGCCCAGAGCCTGGCCTCTAAGGGCCTCGGTTCCTCCACAGAAGTCCAGGCTTCACTGATTGAACCAGATGGCTTCCTAGTTTCTAGCTCCTCCCTAAAAGTCAGAGCTCCACTGGCTGAACTCAACCGTTTGCTAGTCAGCCTCGTCTTAAGAAAAGGAGGCTAAGAGAAGCAAAACCCTCTACTTGGAGGCAGCTGAGTGAGAGGAAGAAATCCAAGAAAGCCAAACTAAAAGGGAGGAAGAAATAAGCTCCTTGCCACCGCGCACGAAGTACTCACCCAGACCCCTCTGTCCAAACCCAGACCCCAAAGCCATTGCCTGGCTGCAGGAGTGAATTTAGGTGCTGAACCTTGGTGAGGCTCTGAGGACGGGCCCCAGGACAAAGAGTCTAGGCAACTTCTCTGGTCAGCAGGCTCCCGTTACCAGCTGGGGGCCAACAAACCAGGGGCACAAAGCTCCTGCTGGGCTCCCCATGTTTGCATGCAAACCCAAGGTCATCTGCCTAGTGCTCAGCAAAGATGGTCACCGCGAGACGCCGAGTAGGCAGCAAGGATAAGGATTTATGCGACAGGCAGCCAAATGAGGAGACCGGAGGCCAAACCTCAGATCCACTTCCTCCAAGGAGCAGAGTCAGGGAAATTTAAAGGCAACCGAAAAAGGTCTGGGTAAAAAGAGCCGCCCCTGCGTGCTTACTGGTCTGCAGCTGAGGGCGGTCCCATTAACCCTTTGCTGGCGTCGTGGTGTGCCCAGCTGTGTTGGATGGGAGGTGAACTTTACAAATAACAGCTGTACAATCCCCCGAGCCCCTGCTCAGACATTCTCACTGAATCCTCAGAACTGACCTGAGAGAAGAATGAGTGACTCCAACTTATGGATGAGGAAACCCAGGCTTAGAGGGTTTTGTTTATGTAACAGGTCCAAAGTCACAAAGTTAAATGGCGGACGGAGACCGTGACCCAAGGCAATATGAGCTCAAGATCAGTGTTCTTTTCATCATCCATTTCACATTCCTTCTCCCTGCTGCCTTTTCACTCTACTGAGATCTACGTTGTGCCATCGGAGGGGGCGTCTCCGTGGCCTGCTGCCTCCGTTGTCCTCACGGGGCTGCCTCCAGCAAGGCCTGTGGTCCCAGAGCTCCCCCAGGGACTCACATGCTTCCCTGGCCACATCCTCCAGGTGGTGAGCAGGGACCCAGCTATAGCAGCACAGACCTTTGCCTGACGACCCCCAAGCCACAAGAGGTGATTGTCTTCAACCTCTGTCTCAAGTTGCTAAGAAGAGGTCTTACTCTTGGCCAGGGCTGGGTGAGGTCAGTGGTGGTGGCCCCCCCCCCCCGCCCTGGGGGGGGGCTGGGGAAGAAAGCGTTCTATTCACTCAGCACATGCTTGGTGGCAGGCCCCAGTTATTTTATTTCCCCACCCCCATGACAGTCCCATGGGGTTAGAGTTATTCCGTTTTGTAGAGAAGAAAGCAAGCAATAGAGAAGAAGCGTTATTATCCCGTTTTGTAGAGAAGAACCTATAAAGGTTAATGGACCTAGAGACACAGCTGGTAGGGGCTGAGGTTTAAAGGCAGCTCCGCCCAACTCTACACCCCCAGGCTGCTCATCGTGGGGAATCCTTGGCTGGGGACCAACTCGTCTGTTCAGTTCAGCTGGCAGCCGGTCCACCTCGGCTGTCCGGGAGTCCCTGTGTGCCTCTCTGGAGACCGGCTGCTCTGGCTGCCCTCCCCTGTCCCCAAAAGCAATGACCCCAGCCCTGGTTAGGCCTCGTGGAACTGGACCCCTTGGGCTCTGGCAGGCCGGATGGGGTCAAACAATGAGCAGAGAGGGACGGAAGCCTGGGTGTGCGTCCTGGCACGCTACCTCTTACAGCTGTGATTCCTTGGGCAAACGACCAAAGCATTCAGTGCCTCAGTGTCCCAATCTGTGAAATGGGGACCTCCCTATGGCTACGCCAAAGTTTTAGGGTGTGTAATGAGAGAACTTGCATCCAGCACTTAGTCCAGTGCCTGGCCCTTGAGCTATGAGTACTCTATCGAGAGAGAAGCAGTGCAGGGTCATACAGAGCTCAGAAAAGAGAGGGAAGTGGAGGGAGGCCTTCCCAAGGAGACTTTACATTGTAGCCTGCTGCCAGTCTGTGTTCTGGCCCAGGAGTGCAGGAAGAGCCTGTGCCCCGGCTGTCTTTGGCCTGTGTTGCCTTCGTCTGAATCCTCTTGCCCCCCCCCCCCCCCCCCCCCCCCCCCCCCCCCCCCCCCCCCCCCCC